>NW_027397135.1:5443520-5446766 GCF_003265705.2 Callorhinus ursinus
CTGGAGTGGTTGGGGGTGGGAGGGATGGGGTGGCTGGGTGATAGACATTGGGGAGGGTATGTGCTACGGTGAGCGCTGTGAATTGTGCAAGACTGTTGAATCACAGATCTGTACTTCTGAAACAAATAACGCAACATATGTTAAGAAAAAAGAAAAAGAAAAAGATAACAGGAGAGGAAGAAAAGGGGAGTATGTCAGAGGGGGAGACGAACCATGAGAGATGATGGACTCTGAAAAACAAACTGAGGGTTCTAGAGGGTAGGGGGGTGGGGGGATGGGTTAGCCTGGTGATGGGTATTAAAGAGGGCACGTTCTGCATGGAGCACTGGGTGTTATGAACAAACAATGAATCATGGAACACTGCACCAAAAACTAATGATGTAATATATGGTGATTAACATAACAATAAAAATTTTAAAAAAATAAATAAATAACTGTTGAATGAAAAAAAAAATACAGATCTGATGGAAGAGTGGGGGGACCTCATTCATCTGGTCCGTCAAATTTAGCTGGATAGCAAACCATTATGCACACACACAGATTCAGCCTGACTTGTAAGAAAATATATCTGGAACTCTACAAGCAGAAAAATGACTGCTTTTCGCGAGGTAAGAGGTGCAGAGTCAAGTAAATCTGCGGGGAGAGGTTGGAAGATAAATGGAGGCGGGAGGGAGTCTCCATAAGATGGCTACGGGAGAGCGTTGTAACACCGGAGTGCAATTCTGGAACCCTTAGCAATCTGCTCCGGTGAGAGACATCCCTCTCTGCAAGGGGCTTAGGGGACGAGAAGGGCAGAATTCCAGGTGGGTCACTGTGGTCTCAGGATCGACTCAGAACAAATGGGGGTACCTAACCGGTAGGGTGCCCGAGCAACGGAGCAGAGAAACTGGTTAAGGTCAGAGAGTCCAGGAAGGGACCCTCGGCTCGGGTCGCCGTAAACCGTGAGCCAGGCCAGTAGGGAGACCGCTCTTTGCCTGAGCACCCTGAAAAGGACTGGAGTGTGTAGGCCATTTACCATCCTGTGAGAGGGACAAAATGGCTGCGCCCACGACTGAGCAACAGCTCTCAGGGTGGCAGTGGCCCTGGAAATGACAGTAGGGCGTAACCATAACCTGGGGGCAGCAGAGAATGATGCGAGTAGGAGCCCACAACCGCTCGCGGTCACAAAGGCACAAAGCACAGTGACACTCGCGGGTCCCTGGGACTCCCCCTGGAGGATTGCAGTGGGTGCGAACCGTGGGAGTCTGCAGAGTTTGGTGCACACAGAAATGGAGACTGTTTGACCCGGAAGGTTTATTGAAGGGGGACCACGATCTTGTGGCTTTGGGCTAGAGATACCGACACAGCCATTCTTGCTCTGACCCTCTGAAGAGGCATGGAAAGCTCCTAGAGAACAAAAGCCACACGGAGGACCAGTTACACTGAGCCCCTCCCCCTGACAAGGGGTGGGGCAACTCCACCCAACTCCACACCTGAGAAGCAGCAGAGCAGGCCCCTCCCCCGGAAGAGAGCCGGGAAGAACAAGTGAACGACACGCTTAGGGATCCCACAAGACTACAAAACTCCAGAGCCAGGGGAAAATAGTATATTGAGCTCCAGGTGTTTCGTCATGACTCATTTTCCTTCAGTCTAAAATTTTCCTTTTCTTTCTTTTTTTTTTTTTTTTTACCTTATTCCCGTTTCAACTATATTCTTATTTTATCAACTTGTGTTTTTAAGTTGCTTTTTAACTTTCATTTTTTCACATCTACACTTTATAGATTTATGCTTCATTCTTGTCCTTTTTTCCCCCCCTATCCAATTATATATATACAAGTTTTGCTTTCTTTGCAATTTTCAGATGTAGCTTCTTCTAACACAGACCAAAATTCAGTCAGGAACAAGTGGATCACTTTGCTTTGTCCACCCTGTGAGATTATAGTCTCTCTTTGCCCACCCCTTTTTATTTTGTTGTTTGGTTTGGTTTGGTTTGGTTTTGTGTGCTTTTCTTTTGTGGTTTCCAACTGCTTCAGATTTGTGTAGGGTGTATTTTGCTTGGGTTGTGGTTGATATTTTGGACTCTGCTCACTCGCTCACCCATGATTCTCTGGGCAGAATGACTAGAAGGAGGAATTCACCACAAAGGAAAGAACCAGAGGCAGTAGTCTATGCTACAGAGCTAATCGATATGGATATAAGTAAGATGTCAGAGATGGAATTCAGGATAGCAATTATAAAGTTAATAGCTGGGCTTGAAAAAAGCATAAATGACAGTAGAGAATCTCTAAGGGTGGAAGTAAGATCTACTCAGGCTGACCTTAAAAATGCTATGAATGAGATGCAGTCTAAATTGGATGCTCTAACAGCTAGTGTAAATGAGGTAGAAGAAAGAATAAGTGATCTAGAGAACAGGCTGATGAAAAGGAAGGAAGCTGAGGAAAAGAGAGAAAGACAAATCAGAGCCCATGAAGAAAGATTTCAAGAATTTAATGATGTCTTGAAATGAAACAATGTTAGAATTATTGGGATCCTAGAGGGGGTGGAGGGAGAGAGGGCTAGAAGGTATATTTGAGCAAATCATAGCTGAGAACTTCCCTAATCTGGGAAAGGAAACAAGTATTCCTGTCCAGGAGGAAGAGAAGACCCCTCCCAAAATCCACAAAAATAGATCAACACCCGACAAATATATAAGTGAAGCTTGCAAATTTTAGAGCAAAAGAGAATACTGAGAGTGGCTCAAGACAGGAGGCTCCTTACCTACAGAGGGAGGAACATCAGGCTAACATGAGACCTAGCTACAGAAATCTGGCAAGCCAGAAAGGACTGGCATGATATATTCAGGGTATTCTAAGAGAAGAACATGCAGCCAAGAATACTTTATCCAGCAAGGCTGCCATTCAGAGATAAAGAGCTTCCAGGACAGACAGAAACTGAAAGCATATGTGACCACCAAGCCCTGAAAGAAATACTAAGGGGAATCCTGAAAGTTAAGAGAGAGCCCAAGAGTCACAAAGACCAGAAAGAAACAGAGACAATCTACAAAAAACAAAAACAAGAAAACAAAAACAGGGACTTTGCAGGCAACAGAATGGCACTAAAGTCATTATTTCAATTGTTACTCTGAATGTAAATGGGCTTAATCTTCCCATCAAAAGACACAGGGGTTCAGATTGGATAAAAAGCAAGACCCATCCATATGCTGTCTAGAAGAGACTCATTTTATTTATTTATTTATTTATTTATTTATTTATTTATTTATTTATTTAT
>NW_027397135.1:5446776-5447434 GCF_003265705.2 Callorhinus ursinus
TATTTATTTATTTATTTATTTATTTATTTATTTATTTATTTATTTATGTCTTTTCATATTCTTTTTTATTATGTTAATCACCATACATTACATCATTAGTTTTTGATGTAGTGTTCCATGATTCATTGTTTGCAGAACGTGCCCTCTTTACTACCCATCACCAGGCTAACCCATCCTCCCATCCCCCTCCCCTCTAGAACCCTCAGTTTGTTTTTCAGAGTCCATAGTCTCTCGTGGTTCGTCTCCCCCTCTGATTCCCCCCCTTCATTCTTCCCCTATCTTCTTCTTTTTTTTTTAACATATAATGTATTATTTGTTTCAGAGGTACAGATCTGTGATTCAACAGTCTTGCACAATTTACAGCACTCACCATAGCGCATACCCTCCCCAATGTCTATCACACAGCCACCCGCTCCCTTCCACCCCCAACCACTCCAGCAACCCTCAGTTTGCTTCCTGAGATTAAGAATTCCTCATATCAGTGAGGTCATATGATACATGTCTTTCTCTGATTGACTTATTTCGCTCAGCATAATACCCTCCAGTTCCATCCATGTCATTGCAAATGGCAAGATTTCATTCTTTTTGATGGCTGCATAATATTCCATTGTGTATATATATATATATATATATATATATATATATATATATATATATA
>NW_027397135.1:5447834-5450619 GCF_003265705.2 Callorhinus ursinus
AAAAAAAAAAGAATTCTGAGTTCTAATGTAAAGAAATCAATTCACGTTGTGTTTCACAAATTTATTTCCTCATAGAGCCCCTTCTTTTTCTCATGGGATACCTAATAACCCCCGGCAGGACAGTGTTCCGGGGGCTCACGGGGTAAACACTACTTCATCCTCAACTTCCATTGATTCAGCCTCTGTACCCTTGGGGGGTGGGGGCTTTTCAGATCAATTTCCCTAGTGCTTATTAAATGCCTACTGCGAGCCAGGCCCAGACTGAGCAGCTGGGAAGGCATGAATGGGTCAGCCACTTCCCAGACTGGGAAGAACCTGCAGGCTGAGGGAGAGTCATGCCAGATTGCACGAGTCTGACCAGGGCCCACCAATGCCGTGTGACCTTGAGCAAGTCACTCTTCCCCCTCTAAGCCTCAATTTCTCCATCTGTAAAATGAGAGGATGGGATGTCATGGTCTCTAAGGACCTGGCCAACCAGAGCACCAAATCCCCAAGGCTCCAGTGACTGGTTCCAGGCTGGGCACGTGACTCAAAGTGAGCCAATGAGAATCCATCCTGGCACCCTGGGGTCCTTCAGGAAGCCAGCTGCCACAGGAAATCATAAAGCAAGTATGGATCTGAGTGCATGAGTGTATTTTTTGGAGGGCACACGGGGAAGGCCCATAGCCCTCAATACATTCCCCGGTGCCTCCCTGGCCCAAAGGAGCTTTACAAATGCTGGCAGTAATGAAAATTCAGTAACAGAAAACTGTTCCGGGGAGGAACTTAAGACCCGCGTGAAAGGGCAGGGGATTGGGCGCCTGGGTGGCTCAGTTGGTTAAGCGACTGCCTTCGGCTCAGGTCATGATCCTGGAGTCCCGGGATCGAGTCCCACATCGGGCTCCCTGCTCAGCGGGGAGTCTGCTTCTCCCTCTGACCCTCTTCCCTCTCGTGCTCTCTATCTCTCATTTTCTCTCTCTCAAATAAATAAATAAAATCATTAAAAAAAAAAGTGAGGGGATGAAGAACAATTTAACACACTAATGGACCTCAAAAGAAAGCTGGGGTAGCAATCCTCATATCAGACAAATTAGATTTTAAACTAAAGATTGTAGTAAGGGATGAAGAGGGACACTATATTATACTTAAAGGGTCTATCCAACAAGAAGATCTAAGAACTGTAAATATTTACGTCTAACTTAACAGCAGCCAATTCCATTCACCAATTAATAACAAAGTTAAAGAAACACATTGATAATAATACAATAGTAGAAGATTGTAATATCCATGCACAACAAAGGACAGATCATCGAAGCAGAAGATGAAAAAGGAAACAAGGGCTTTGAATAATACCCTGGACCAGATGGACTTCACAGATATATTCAGAGTATTTCATCCTAAAGCAACAGAATATACATTCTTCTTGAGTGCACATGGAACATTCTCCAGGATAGATCATATACTGGGTCAAAAATCAGGTCTCAAGGGGTACCAAAAGATTGGATTATTCCCTGCATATTTGCAGATCACAATGCTTTAAAACTTGAACTCAATCACAAGAGGAAATTTAGAAGGAACTCAAATACTTGGAGGTTAAAGAACATCCTACTAAAGAATGAATGGGTCAACCAGGAAATTAAGGAAGAATTAAACAAATTCACAGAAACAAATGAAAATGGAAACACAACAATTCAAAACCACTGGGATGCAACAAAGTATATAGCAATACAAGCCTTTCTCAAGAACCGGGAAGAGTCTCAAATACATAACCTGACCTTACACCTTAAAGGAGCTGCAGAAAGAACAGCAAATAAGCCTCAATCTTGCAGGAGAAGAGAAATAATAAAGATTAAAGCAGAAATTAATGAAATAGAAACCAAAAGAACAGTAGAACAGATCAACAAACCTAGGAGCTGGTTCTTTGAAAGAATTAATAAAATCCATAAATCTCTAGCTGGACTTATCAAAAAGAAAAGAGAAAGGACCCAAATAAAATCGTGAATGAAAGGACCCAAATAAAATCATGAATGAAAGAGGAGAGATCACAACCAACACCAAAGAAATTAGGCAATCTGGAAGAAATGCATAAATTCCTAGAAACATATTCTACCATAACTGAAACAGGAATAGAAAACCTCAACAGACCCGTAACCAGCGAGGAAATGGAAGCAGTAATCAAAAATCTCCTAACAAACAAGAGGTGGCCAACAGACACATGAAAAAGTGCTCAACATCACTTGGCATCAGGGAAATCCAAATCAAAACCTCAATGAGATACCACCTCACATCAGTCAGAATGGCTAAAATTAACAAGTCAGGAAATGACAGATGTTGGTGGGGATGCAGAGAAAGGGGAACCCTCCTACACTGTTGGGGGGAATGCAAGCTGGTGCAGCCACTCTGGAAAACAGTATGGAGGTTCCTCAAACAGTTGAAAATAGAGCTACCATATGACCCAGCAATTTCACTACTGGGTATTTACCCCAAAGATACAAATGTAGGGATCAGAAGGGGCACCTGCACCCCGATGTTTATAGCGGCAACGTCTACAATAGCCAAACTATGGAAAGAGCCAAGATGTCCATCGACAGATGAATGGATAAAGAAGATGTGGTATCTATACACAATGGAATATTATGCAGCCATCAAAAGGAATGAGATCTTGCTATTTGCAATGACATGGATGGAACTGGAGGGTGTTATGCTGAGTGAAATAAGTCAATCAGAGAAAGACATGTATCATATGACCTCACTGATATGAGGAATTCTTAATCTCAGGAAACAAACTGAGGGTTGCTGGAGTGGT
>NW_027397135.1:5450719-5514018 GCF_003265705.2 Callorhinus ursinus
CTGTGAATTGTGCAAGACTGTTGAATCACAGATCTGTACTTCTGAAACAAATAATGCAACATATGTTAAGAAAAAAGAAAAAGAAGAAGATAGCAGGAGGGGAAGAATGAAGGGGAGTAAGTCAGAGGGGGAGACGAACCATGAGAGACAATGGACTCTGAAAAACAAACTGAGGGTTCTAGAGGGGAGGAGGGTAGGGGGATGAGTTAGCCTGGTGATGGGTATTAAAGAGGGCACGTTCTGCATGGAGCACTGGGTGTTATGCACAAACAATGAATCATGGAACACTACATCAAAAACTAATGATGTAATATATGATGATTAACATAACAATAAAAAATAAAAAAAATAGTTTATGTGGGTACATAAGGAAAATGCTATATTCTCCGTGAAACAACACTGTGTAGGAAGGATCTTTCTACTAACCTGTTCTCTCATGATATAGGTATGTTTCCAAACACCCTCTTAAATGAAGATAGAAGTGTTTTCTAATGTACGTGTGGAAACTAAAGGAAAGTGCTTAATGAAACAATACTGTGTAAAAGCATCTTTCAACTAACCCCAATGTTTATAGCATCAGTATGCAACTAAATCTTACCTCAGAAAATAATAACACAGTATATGTAAATTGAATTTAAATTTTAAAAAGTAGAAAAAAATAAATGGGTTATGGGAATTAAGGAGGGTACTTGTGATGAACACTAGTTTTTATACATAATTGATGAATCACTAAATTTTACTCCTGAAACCAATATTACAGTATATATTAAGTACCTACAATTTAAATTAAAACTTAAAAAAATAAAAAGTAAATTATAAAGTGGTAATTAATTTGAAATCTTTCTTATTTATTTATTTTACATAGATTTTATTTTTTAATTTAAATTCAATTAACCAACATATAATTTCATTGTTAGTTCTTATTTATTAATATAAGCCTTATGGCTATAAATTTCCCTTTGCCAGCAAAACTGCTGCATCCCATAAGTTTTGGTATGTTCTGTTTTCTTTTTCATTTATCTCTAAGTATTTTAATTTCCCTTGTGATTTCTTCTTTGATCCCTTGGTTATTTAAGTCTCTTGTCTAATTTCCAAAATTTTGTGAACATTCCAGGGGTTTTTGTTGTTGTTGTTATTTATTTCTAACTCAACCCATCATTGTCAAAGATATCATGATAACATCTTTCTAAATCTATTGAGATTTAATTTGTGACATGACATATGGCCTATTCTTGAGAACCTTTCAAGAGCTTCCCATTTGTAATATGAAAATGGCCGCTATGAGCAGAGAGCAGGAAGAGGTCAAAGAAGGAGACAGGCCACTCCAGGTTGGTAGGTGACAGTGTCAATAAGCAAACTGAACTTACATATAAGGCTTGTCTTGAGTGGCAACAAGAAAAAAGAATTCCCACACCTGCCTACCAAATATTAGAAGTTAAAAAGAGGCCCCACCTGACCTCAGTCACATATACTGTGCAGGTATTTTCCACACGACATCACCATTTCAAGGCTATGTTCTTGGAGCAGCTTCTAGGAGTGGTAAAGGTAAACAGAACCCACATTTAAGGACAATAGATGGAATGAGAAGCCTAGATCTGGCTTACAGGTCAATTGGTGGTCACATCTTTTTGATGATGTTCCCCAAAATGCTACCCCTCATGACTGGCTTTTACAATCTCATCTGCTCCCTTTCCTGCAATGGGCTCTGAGTGGTCAGCAAGGCGTTTCACTAGCATGGAGGTGGCTCTATGGTTGTTGTCTTGTTGCATTGGAGGCTGATGCTAAGCCACAGCCGAGGCATATGAAAGGGAAAACACAGATTAAGAAAACAATTCCCAAAATTAGTGACAACTTTTTCCATCAAGAGCCCCAGGATCCAAACCATACACTTTTTAAATCTCCTAGGCTGGGGGTTGGATAACTCAGGGATAACTCAGGATAACTCACTTTTGTCCTCATGTGGTTTAATAAAGATGATATATTAGCAGACTCGCCAGGTATTAGCCCACACCACTGTTTGGCTAATGGCACAGGTGTCTCCTTGTGAGGCAGTAATAATGTCTAAGACCATTTTATTTTGGAGGACAACTTTTCTCATCAGAGGCTTTTCAGTAAGAACAGGATTTGTTGGCTATTATTTAATGCTTGCTGAATGAATTTAGTAGGTTTCTATGTGTACTATAACATCCCCCTGGCCTGTGGAAGGAACAAAGACAGTGGCCAAATGGTCATACCAGTGAAAAAGCATTTCTCTCTGGCCTTAAGGAGAGGGAGGTTGGCAGCTTTAGAAACTTGACTTGATTGTATAAACCATACGTGCTGGCCAGGCTAGAGAAAAATCGGCAAGCATGAGAAGATAAACTGGGGATGGGCTATGTCATTCTGAGATGCCCACGTTCTCCCCTCTTTCAAGGTGTTTCTTCCATTTCAAGCGTAGGGTATTTCAACAAGTCCAGCTTGCAGATGGATGATGAGATCCAAGCAGGGGGTTGAGCAGTTTCCCTTCACCCAAGGGTGCAAAGTAGCTTACCCGTCCCAGAGGAATGTCCCCTTGTAAATTTCAACAGATAATTCATTTTCCAGATAATTCCTAGGGCTTGGTATTCTCAACAGCATAACATGTTGATCCTAAGTGAGAGTCAGGGTAAAGGCTGTTTCCCACAATTTTGACTCCTTTATTGTGCTAGATATTTCATCAGGGGGGCAGTCTGGTATATGGAGCAATATGCCCTACTGGTTCATTACCTAAATGTATTGAAGTCTGAGACAGTACTTTAGTACACCAGCCAAGATCATTTTTCTTGTTAGTAATTTAATTTGTTACTTTAATATTCCTTTTTTTATTTTCTACTAACCCTGCGATTTGTGAGCTATAGGGGAGGTACAACTTCCATTCAGTGTCGTGTTCTTTTGCCCATTCTTGCATATTATACCCTTGAAATGTGAGTCCCCCCAATCACTGTCTATTTTATGAAGGTATCCATACAGAGTATTCAGTTTCTCTAATTCCCTAGTGGTGGCAGCCTGGATTGTATGGCAGCAAGGGAAAGCTTGAGTTAGGCCAGATGCAGTGACCACAGAAACCAGGGCATATTTAGAACATTCACTCAAAGGACAATCAATTTGCATTGCAATCTCTTACTGGTTAGGAATTCCAGGGAATGGCTCCAGATGTTTTGGGCAGTTTCTTTGGACATTATTTAGAACTCCCAGGACAGGCTGTTACTGCATTAACCAAGTCAATGTACTTCAAGGGCAATTCAGCATGCCTGGCAAAATGCCATTTCATCTGGGTATTGCAGTGGCCATTCTTTCTATGCATCCAATGATGTATCTATTGAAGGGCCAGTCGTTAAAGCTTATACCCAAGCTAGGGCATCAGCTTTCTGATTGCCAGGAGATGTCAGTGTCTTGTAAGCTTGTACAATGAAAACAGTGAAGGCTGCCTTAGGCTCCTACAGACAGACCCAACTATCTTTCCACATATCTTGACTCCATAAGTGTTTATTCATAATCATCCAAACATTCAGCTTTCCATTGTCTGAGCCCTATGGTTAATCTCTTTAGAAAAGCCCAACTACAGTGCAAAGAGTTAACAGCCAGACTGCTGCTTTCCACCCACTGACTGCTATGGTTTTTTCCTGTTTCCATCCAGATGGTGTCAGTATTGGGCTGAATAGTGATTGCCGTCTTTGTGAGTAGCTGCCCTTGACTAGACCCATCAGTATACCAAGTATCAGTGGGAATCTCCCCTACGCACTCTTTATAGGCTGCAGAAGCCTCCATTAGGTATAGGTGCGGGGCATCTGGAAGTTCTATATACTCCACGGGGCCTGGTAGTGCCTGTATTTCTAGAGACAGAGGGCTGGTGGACAGGGTGCTCCTCTGCTGAAAATGGGCATGCCACTTAGTCAAAGTACAGGTTTGAGCCATAGCAGAGAGGGGTTGGTGGACATATTTTCAATCCTCTCCTTGATAGGCATAGAAATTCTCATCATAATGCTTTTAGTGAGAGGCTCCATCTGGAGGAGTGCTGTGAACACTGCTAGAAACTGTTGTTCTATGGTGGTATGTAGGATTTTCACCAAAATCCTAAAGGTACTCACTCCTTCTGTTGTCCCTGCCACAATGCCCAACCCATGCCTTCTGGAGTCAAAGACATATCTAACTCAAATAGGAACCTTGCTTGACAGAACACAGAGCTTTAATCTGCTTTACTATTATTTTTACTTTCTCAAAGTTGGCTTGCTGGTCTGATCCCCCATCCCATATATGTTTTTTTTTTTTTAATCAGGTGATATAAAGTATGGAGGCACTGTGCCAGGTGGGGAATAAAAGTCTTCCAAAACCCCCAAATCCCTACAAAAGCTCGTACCTCTTTCACATTCTTAGAGTTTGGGTAGGCTTGCATCTTATAAATCACATCTTCTGGAATAATATGAATCTTGCCTAGCTAAAACCTTAAGGTAGTGACTGTGCCTTGAATTTTCCATGGATTTATTTTACATCCTTTCTCTTGCAGATGGTCCAGCAAAGACGGCAATGTGCCCTGGAGGAGAGGCAAATCTTTACATGTTAGATTGAGATCATAAATATAACGGTCCCTTCTCACCAATGTGGAAAAGGACAGAGATAGATGCCCAGATACCATCCATGACATATTGCGGGGGGCGGGGAGGGGCTATTCAGGTACCTGTCGGGGGAGAGGGGATTGGAAAGCTCATCATTGTCCCTTCCACATGAAAGCAAATTGATCTTAGTTATCAGACCTGTACTCACCAAAGTCTTCTCTATGGATTTCCTAAAAGATGAAGCCATTTGGCAGAGAACGTTTTTCTTGCCAAAGCATCAGAACAGCAACAACAGACATTTAATGAAAGACTTAAAAATGGCCAGAGTTAAAAGATTTTATAAGAGTTCATTAGAATGCAGTTGACAAGGTACAGTGATCTGTATGTTAAAGAGTCTTCCTCTACCCCACTTTTATTTTCTTCAGCCTCTGTGGGCAATGTTTTGATTACCTGCTGGGGCGTTTACATTTCAAAGACATAAGATTTACAACTTCAAAGGACATGTTCATGTACCTTCTTATGGATTTTATTTAACTGTCTTTCCGAGTTTACTTGTAGCTTGTCGAGTTTCTTCAGCATTGCTATTTTGAATTTTTTATCAGCTAGATTGCAGATTTGTTTTTTTCCAGTTGCTGGAGATATGCTGATAGCTTTTGACAATGGCATAATTTCTTGACTCTGAAATTCTTTGTATTACTATATTGCTGTTTTCACATTTGAAGTGTCTTTACTGGTTCTTCAGATAAGGAACTCTTTATTGATTTTGCTTTCAATGGAGATCGTAAGTTTATTATAGATAGACTTGTTCTGTTGAATGGGAGAAAATATTTATAAATTATATATCTGAGGGGCACCTGGGTGGCTCAGTCAGTTAAGTGTGTCCAACTCTCAATTTCGGCTCAGGTTGTGATCTCAGGGTCAGGAGATCAAGCCCTGCGTCAGATCTGTGCTCAGTGGGGAGTCTACTTTCTCCCTCTCCCTCTCTCTTCCTTTCCCTCTAGCCCTCCCCCGACTCATGTGCTCTCTCTCTCCCTAGAATAAATAAATATGGGTAACTGGTTGATGGGTATTAAGGAGGGCACATGATATAATGAGCACTGCATGTTATATACAACTGATGAATCACTGAACTCTACCTCTGAAACTAATAATACGCTATATGTTAATTAATTGACTTTAAATAAAATAAAATATTTTAAAAATTACATATAAAAATAATTTTAAATAAATATATATCTCTGATAAGGGATTAATATACAGAATATATAAAGAACTCCTAAAACTCCAAACAAGCAACCCAATTAAAAATGGACAAAGTACTGGAATAAACACTTCTTCTAGGAAGATATATAAATGCCTAATTAGCACAGTAGAAGATGCTCAACATTACTAATTGTTAGGGAAATGCAAATCAAAACAACAGTGAGGTATCACCTCACACCTAGTACAATAAATATTATTAAGAAAAAATAGAGGGGCACCTGGGTAGCTCAGTCAGTTAACTCTCTGACTCTTGGTTTTGGCTTAGATTATGATTTCAGGGTCATGAGATTGAGTCCCAGGTTGTGTTCCACATTCAGTGGGGAGTCTGCTTGAGATTCTCTCTCCCTCCCCACTGTCCCTCCCCCTGCGTTCTCATGCACTCTCTCTCTCTTAAATAAATAAATCTTAAAAAAAAAGAAGAGAAAAAATAGAAAATAACAAGTGTGGCTGTTAGCAAGAAAGTGGAGAAATTGGAATCTTTGTTCAGTTGTTGGTAATGTAAAACGGTACAGCTTCTGTGAAATCAATCTCCCATTTTCACCAAAAATTAAATATAAAATTACCCTATGATCTAGCCATTCTACTTCTAGGTATATATCTAAAAGAATCGAAAGCAGATTCTCAAAAAGATATCTGTACAATTATGTTTATAACAGCATTATTCATGATATCTCTAATATGGAAGTACCCAAGGGTCCACTGACAAATAAACAACATGTGCTCTATACCTACAGTAGAATATGATTTAACTTTGAAAAAGCAGGAACTTTTGACATATAACATGGATAAACCTTGATGACATTATACCAAGTGAAATAAGCCAGTCACAAAAAGATTATTACTTTGTGATTCCGTTTATACAAAATACCTAGAATAGTTAGATGCATAGAGATAAAAAGTAGAATCGTAGTTGCCAAGTGTTGGGAGGAGAAGGAAAAAGGGGAATCATTGTTTAATGAATACAGTTTCAGTTTTGAAAGATGAAAAGCGTTCTGGAGATGGATGGTGATGATGGTTTCACCATATGAAACATACATGATAGCACCAGACTGTACACTTAAAATGATTAAGATGGTAAAGTTATATTAAGGGTATTTTACCAAGGTCAAAATATGTTATTAGAAGAAAACAGAAAGCAATGGGAAGAAATTCGGGAGTTTTTAAGCAAAGAAGGAGATGATTTTTTCCCCCCTGTATTTTAGGAAGATTATTTTGTCAGCAGCATGGAGAACAGATTGAAAGCAAGTAACACAGAAAATGTTGAGAGAAGATGTAAAGACCTGAACTAGGAATATATTTTTTTTTGTAAGTAAAGGGCACACTCAAGAGACTCCTATGCAATAAAATTAATACGCACCTTGAGAGGTAAGAGACAGAGAAATAGATGGGAAGCTCTCAGGATTTGGTCTGGTAACCTTTACAAGGTGGAGAAAACAGGAAAAGGGGCTGACAAAGAAGATATAAAGTTCAGGGTTTTACATAAGCTTGAAGATATATTACCCAAATGAAATTCTCTAGTAGGACACTGGATGTGGCCATGTTAATGTCTCGCTCAGAAATACTGTGGATTGAGATAAAGATTTGAGGATCATGACCATATCAATGGTAAAAATCTGAAAATGAAAGAAATAATCCACAGAGGCTCCACAGATATTCCACAAGAGGTAAAAGGAGTATTTCACCTTTCCCAAAGTACAAGTCCCTTACTAAAATTTTTCTTATATATTAACTTGAATTAAACTAATTTGATGTGAAATAATGATTAATACTTTCCTAGGAATTATTTTTCACACTATAAATCTGCAAGTAACTATAGTTTTTGATAAGAAAATAAATCCTCTGAGGGGGTAAGAGTTATAACCTTAATTAAAAAAATATTCTCAACACAAGAAACAATAGGTGTTGGCGAAGGTACACTGTTCGTGGGAATGCAAACTGATGCAGCCACTCTGGAGAACAGTTTGGAGGGAACTCAAAAAGGTAAAAATAGAACTACCCTATGATCCAGCAATTGCAGTACTAGGTGTTTACCCAAAGGATACAAAAATACTGATTCAAAGGGACACTTGCACCCCAATGTTTATAGCAGCATTATCAATAATAGTCAAACTATGGAGAGAGCCCAATGTCCATCGACTGATGAATAGATAAAGAAGATGTGAGATTTATAGATATAATTATATATATAATGGAATATTACTCAGCCATCAAAAAATTGAAATCTTGTTATTTGCAACAATGTGGTTGGAGCTAGAGTGTATTATGCTAAGTGAAATAAGTCAGTTGGAGAAAGACAAATACCATATGATCCCCCTCATGTGGAATGATAGATGAACATATGGGAAGGGGGGAAGAAAAAAAGGAAGAAATGGAAACAAGCTATAAGAAACTCTTAACAATAGGGGACAAACTGAGGGTTGATAGAAGGAGGTGGGTGGGGGATGGCCTTGATGGGTGATGGATATTAAAGAGGGCACTTGGGATGAACACTGGGTGTTGTATGTAAGTGGTGAATCACTGAATTCTACTCCAGAAACCAATACTGCACTCTATGTTAACTAAAATTTAAATTAAAAAAAATAGTCTATTAATAACTGTGGATATTGCATGTTTGGAAGTAGTGCAATAACGTCATAGCACATATTCTTAGAAAACATACACTTGCAATTTTTCTACTTAGTCCAAAATTTAATAGCTAATTATTCTAATTATTAGAGACATCTAGTTCTATGAAAATGGTAGGAACTGGTAGAATATTAGCTGTATTTATGATGAGGAGTTTAGGCAGCCTGAAGGCAGAGTTATTGAGGAATACATTTTCTCTCCTAACAAAACCTTTGCAGAGCCAAACACTAAAATGTTTTGTTTTGTTTTTGCAGAAACTATTCTGTAGTAAGTGGTCAGCAGTTCTTCAAGGAGGGTGTCAATATTGGGAAAGGTTTCTTGTTGAACGCCATGAAAAGGTAGTGATTTTCCTCCTTGGATAGGGAGTTAACCATCAAGTAGTCCATAAATATTCTTGGAGTCAAATCTGTAGAAGGAAAGTAAGACATACCCATAGCACTATGGTAATTCATGGTTTAGAGAAGGCTATGATAGTGGGGGAGAGAATTATCTCTGAGTTTTGGGATGCAGAAATTGGCAGTTCACTTTGGCAAATACTCTGGGAGGACTCATCTCTGTAGTTACCCAAGATTTCATTCAGTGATAAATAGCACATTGAACATGTTGGGCAGAGCTTTCCAGAGAGACCAGTGTGACTGGAGTGTCCAGAGGAAAAAACCTGATGGACCTTTGGAGGCCAAAATTAGAATAAAACATCTTAGGAGTCTTCATATATCTAAATGCTATCGGGAGAGAGGGAAGCAAGATGGCAGAAAAGTCGGGGACCTAGTTTTATCCGGTCTCCAGAATTTAGCTAGACAACTATCAAATCTTTCCGAACACCTGTGACTTCAACCTGAGATGTAAGAAAAGAATTGCTGGAATTCTACAAATAGGAAAGCAACCACTTTTTGCAAGGTAGGAGGTGTGGAGAAGTGAATCTGAGGGGTTATATTGGAAGCTGAATGGTGGGGGGAGTGACGTTCTGTAAGCTGGCTACCAGAAAGTGAGATAGCCCTGGAGCCCAAAATTAGAACCTACAGAAGTCTGCTCCAGTGAGAGACATCCCTGCCTGAAAAGTAGTCAGGTGGTGAAGTGGAGCAGAATCCTAGGTGGGACCGTGTGGTCTCAGAATCCCCAGGGTCACAGAAAGAACAGGGTGTCTGAGCCGGCAGAGTTCCCAAGCATTGGAGCAGGGAAATTGATGAAGTTCAGTGAGCCTGGGAAGGAGGCCTCAGCTCGGTTTGCCATAAATTGTGAACCACAGCACAATCAGTGACCACTCTCCATGCAGGAGCCCTGCAAAGGACAGAAACTCCGCAAACCTCCACCTTCCCTGGGAGGATCAGTGTGGGCACCAACCACAGGGGTCTGCAGAGTTCGACACACACACAAAAGTGAAGACCACTTGTCCCTGAAGATTTACTTGAAGACAGGGGACTGTGATCATTCAGCTCCCGAACTGGAGATCGGGGCCGGCCATTTTTATTTTCAACTTCTAAAGAGGCCAGGAAAGCCTTCAGTGAAGAAAAGACACATAGAACAACCTGAAGCACCTTACACTGAGCCCCAACCCCTGGCAAGGGGTGGTGCAACTCTGCCCAGACAAAAACACCTGAGAATCAACGCAGCCGACCCCTCCCCAAGAAGACCAGCTGGAAGGACAGGGAACACCAAGTTTACAGAGCACACAGAACTGCAAAACTCCAGTGCTAGGGGAAAATAGTATATAGAAATTGAGGTTTCTTCTCATGATTCATTTATCTTTCAGTTCAAAATTTTCCTTTTCTTTTTTCTTTTTTTTCCTTTTCAACTTGTTTCTTATTTTATCAACTCTTTGTTTTTAAGTCCTTTTTTTAACTTTCACTTTTTACATTTATATTTTATAGATATATTCTTCATTTTTGGCTTCTTTTCACTCAATTCAATTTTATTTTTGTATATATACAAGTTTTGCTTTCTTTGCAATATTGGGATTTAGTATCTTCTAACACACAGACCAAAATGCACTCAGGACCAAGTGCATCACCCTGTTTTGTCCACCTGGGAGATTATATTCTCTCCCCACCTTTTTTCTTTCTTTCTTTTTTACCTTCTGACCTCTTAGGATTTGTCTAGTGTGTATTTCACTTGGGTCATGGTTTATATTATTTATTTTATTCTCTTACATCCATTCTTCTCTGGACAAAATGACTAGAAGGAGGAAATCACAACAAAAGAAAGAACCAGAGGTAATATTCTGCCACAGAGCTACTCGATATGGATATAAGTGAAATATCAGAGCTGAAATTCAGGATAACAATTATAGAGTTACTAGCTGGGTTTGAAAAAGGCATAAAAGAACCTAGAGAATCTCTTAGCAGAAATAAAATCTAATCAGGCCAAAATTAAAAATGTTTTAACTGAGATGCAGCATAAATTGGATGCTCTAACACCTAGGATAATTGGGTCAGAAGACAGAGTAAGTGACATAGAAGACAAATTGATGGAAAAGAAGAAAGCTGAGGAAAACAGAAAAACAACTAATGGACCAAGGTGGGAGTCTTCAAGAAATCAGTGATACCAATAAAGCTAAACAATATTAGAATTACTTGGGTTCCTGAGGAAGAAGGAAGAGAGAGAGAGAGACAGAAGGTATATTTGAGCAAACCATAGCTGAGAACTTCCCTAATTTGGGGAAGGAAACAGGCATTCAAGTCCAAGAGGTAGAGAAGACTCCTCCTAAAATCAATAAAAATAGATCAACACCTTGACATATAATAGTGAAGCTTGCAAATTGCAGAGATATAGAGAAAATCCTAAAAGCAGCTCAGGACAAGATGTTCTTAACCTACAGGGGGAGGAACATTAGGCTGGCAAAAGACCTATCCACAGAGATCTGGCAGGCTAGAAAGGGCTGGCATTGACATATTCAGGGTACTAAATGAGAAAAACATGCAGCCAAGAATACTTTATACAGCAAGGCTGTCATTCAGAATGGAAGGAGAGATAAACAGCTTCCAGGACAAAAAGAAACTAAAGAATCTGTGATCACTAAACCATCCCTGCAAGATATAGTAAAGGGGATTCTATAGGTGAAAAGAGAGCCCAAAAGTAACATAGATCAGAAAGAAACAGAGACAATCTATAGAAACAAGGACTTTACAGATAATAAAATGGCACTAAATTCATATCTTTCAATAGTTACTGTGAATGCAAACAGGCTAAGGGTTCCAATCAAAAGACACAGGGTGTCTGATTGGATGAAAAGCAAGACCCATCCATATGCTATCTACAAGAGATTCATTTTAGACCTAAAGACAACTCGAGACTGAAAGTGAAGGGGTGGAGAACCATTTATCATGCCAATGTACCTCAAAAGAAAGCTGAGGTAGCAATCCTTATATCAGAGAAGTTAGATTTTAAACAAAAGACTGTAGTAAGGGATGAAGAGGGACACTATATCATACTTAAAGAGTCTTTCCACAAGAAGATCTAAAATTATAAATATTTATGCTCCTAACTTGGAAGTAGCCATTATATAAACCTATTAAAAACCAAATTAAAGAAACACATTGATAATACGAGAATAATAGTAGGAGACTTCCCTCCCCACATACAGCAATGGAAAGATCATCTAAGCAGAAGATCAAGAGGGAAACAAGGGCTTTTAATGATATATTGGACCAGATGGACTTCACAGATATATTCAGGGCATTCCATCCTAAAGCAAGAGAATACGTATTATTTTCAAGTACACATGAAACCTCCAGAATAGATCACATATTGGGTCAGAAATCAGGTCTTGACTGATATTAAAAGATCAGTATTATAATTAGATTATAATTGGGATTCTTCCCTGCATAATTTCAGACCAAAATGCTTTGAAACTTTAACTCAATCACAAGAGGAAATTTGGAAGGAACTCAAACACTTGGAGGTTAAAGAGCATCCTACTAAAGAATGAATATGTCAACCAGGAAATTAAAGAAGAATTTTAAAAAATTCATGGAAAACAATGAAAATGCAAACACAACTGTTCAAAACCTTTGGGATACAGCAAAGGCAGTCCTAAGAGAGAAGCACATAGCAATACAAGCCTCTCTCAAAAAAATTAGAAAAGTCTCAATTACGCAAGCTAACATGACACCTAAAGGACCTGGAGAAAAAACAACAAATAAAACCTAAGCCAAGCAGGAGAAGACAAATAGGACAGATTAGAGCAAAAATCAATGAAATAGAAACCAGAAGAACAGTAGAACCGATGAACAAAACTAGAAACTGGTTCTTTGAAAGAATTAATAAGATTGATAAACTTTTGGCCCAATTATCTAAAAGAAAAGAGAAGGGACCCAAGTCAATAAAATCAAGAATTAAAAGGGAGAGATCATGACAACACCAAGGAAATACAGATAATTTTAAGAACATACTATGAGCCAAAAATTTGGCAATCTGGAAGAAATGGATGCACTCCTGGGAACTTATAAACTACCAAAACTGAAACAGGAAGGAATAGACAATCTGAACAGACCAATAACCAGCAAGGAAATTGAAGCAGTAATCAAAAGCCCCCCCGCCCCCACAAAAAAAAAGAGTCCAGGGCCAGATGGCTTCCCAAGAGAATTCTACCAAACATTTAAAAAAGAAATAATACCTATTCTTCTGAAGTTGTTTCAAAAATAGAAATGGAGGGAAAACTTCCAAATTCGTTCTCTGAAATCAGCATTACTTTTATCCCGAAACCAGACAAAGTCCCCATCAAAAAAGAGAATTACAGACCAAATTCCCTGATGAACATGGATGCCAAAATACTCACCAAGATATTAAAAGACCCCGAATCACTAGGGGAATGTTGAAAAAGAAAACCAAAGCTGGGGGCATCACAATGTCTGATTCAAAACTCTATTACAAAGCTCTGATCATCAAGACAGCATAGTATTGGCTCAAAAACAGACACATAGATCAATGGAACAGAATAGAGAGCCTAGAAATGGACCCTCAACTCTATGGTCAACTAATCTTTGACAAAGCAGGAAAGAATATCCAGTGGAAAGAAGATAGTCTTTTCAATAAATGGTGCTGGGAAAATTGGACAGCCACATGCAGAAGAATGAAATTGGACCATTTTCTTACACCATACACAAAGACAAACTCAAAATGGATGAAAGACCTAAATGGTGGACAGGAATCCATCAAAATCCTCAAGCAGAACACAGGAAGCAACATCTTCAACCTCGGCCACAGCAACTTCTTGCTAGATACGTCTCCAAAGGCAAAGGAAAGAAAAGCAAAAATTTACTATTGGTACTTCATCAAGATAAAAAGCTTCTGCACAGCAAAGGAAACAGTCAACAAATCTAAAAGGTAACCTATGGAATGGGAGAAGATAGTTGCAAATATCATATCAGATAAAGAGCTGGTATCCAAGATCCATAAAGATCTTATCAACTCAACACCAAAAAAAAAAAAAACCAAAGAATCCAGTCAAGAAATGGGCAGAAGACATGCACAGACATTTCTCCAAAGAAGACATACAAACGGCCAACAGACACATGAAAAAATGCCCCACATCACTTGTCATCAGAGAAATATAAATCAAAACCTCAATGAGTTACCACTTTACACCAGTTAGAATGGCTAAAATTAACAAGACAGGAAACAACAAATGTTAGCAAGGATGAGGAAAAAGGGGAACCTCTTACACTGCTGGTGGGAATGCAAGCTGGTGCAGCCACTCTGGAAAACAGTATGGAGTTTCCTCAAGATGTTAAAAGTAGGGCTACTCTATGACCCAGCAATTGCACTACTGGGGTATT
Source organism: Callorhinus ursinus (assembly GCF_003265705.2). Taxonomy (NCBI): domain Eukaryota; kingdom Metazoa; phylum Chordata; class Mammalia; order Carnivora; family Otariidae; genus Callorhinus; species Callorhinus ursinus. The sequence goes on from NW_027397135.1 coordinate 5,464,953, forward strand.
TACCCCAAAGATACAGATGTAGTGAAAATAAGGGGCACCTGCTACCCCTGCAATGTTCATAGTGGCGATGTCCACAAACAGCCAAGCTGTAAAGGAGCCAAGTTGTCCTTCAACAGATGAATGGATAAAGAAGATGTGGTTCATATATACAATGAAATATTACTCAACCATCCGAAAGGATGAATACCTACAATTTGCATCAACATAGATGGAACTGGAGGGGATTATGCTAAGTGAAATAAATCACAGAAAGACAATTATTATATGCTTTCACTCATATGGAACATAAGAAACAGTTCAGAGTATCATAGGGCAAGGAAGGGAAAACTGAATGGGAAGAAATCAGAAAGGGAGACAAATCATGAGAGACTCTGGACTGTAGGAAACAAACTGAGGCTTATGGAAAGGAGGTGGGTGGAATGGGGGGATGGAACAACTGGGTGATGGGCATTAAGGAGGGCACATGAGGTGATGATCACTGGGTGTTATAGGCCACTGGTGAAATATTGAACACTATCTCACAAATGAATGATGTAGTATGTGTTGGTTCATTGAATTTATTTTTTTTTATTTTTTTTAAAGATTTTATTTATTTATTTGAGAGAGAAAGAGAGAATGAGAGATAGAAAGTACGAGAGGGAAGAAGGAAGAGGGTCAGAGGAGAAGCAGACTCCCCGCTGAGCAGGGAGCCCGATGCGGGACTCGATCCCAGGACTCCAGGATCATGACCTGAGCTGAAGGCCGTCGCTTAACCAACTGAACCACCCAGGCGCCCGGTTCATTGAATTTAAATTTAAAAAAAGAAAAGATAAAAGGCTGCCTGCACTTTTGCCACAGCACTTCTACGAATTCACTGATAATCACCATGCTTTCCCCTCTGTGTATATAATTCTGTGTAAGGACCCAAAATCCTTGTCCATACATGTCCACTGTCTCATTGCATACTACATCAAAGGATCCTTTTTCTTGATGTATAAAAACAGACCCAACTGAATAATGTTTAAGCATAACTTTAGAACATAATAAAATAAAAGCTTTTCTCCAGAAAAAAAAATTTAAAAATTAAAATAAAAACCTAAGCCACTGTTTCCCTGTTGACTTTCTGTTTGTATATTCTGTCCATTGATGTAAGTGGGGTGTGATGGTCCCCTACTATCATTGTATTACTGTCAATCATTTTCTTTATGCTGTTTAGCTGCTTTATGTATTCGGGTGCTCCCATGTTGGGTGCTTAAATATTTACAATTATATCTTCTTGTTGGATTGTTCCCTTTATGATTATATAGTGTCCTTCTTTGTCTCCTGTTACAGTCTGTTTTAAAGTCTACCTTGAACAATGTAAGTATTGCTACTTTGGTTTACTTATTACTTCCATTTGCATGATAAATACTTTTCCTTCCTTTCACTTTCAGTCTGCATGTGTCTCTAGGTCTGAAATGAGTCTTTTGTAGGCAGCATATAGATGGGTCTTGTTTTCTATCCATTCTATCACCCTATTTCCTTTGACTGGAGTGTTCAATCCATTTACATTCAAAGTAACTATTGATAGGTATGTATTTATTGCCATTTTGTTACTTTTATTTTTGTTTTTGTAGTTCTCTGTTCCTTTCTTTTCTTGCTCTCTCCTTTAATGGTTTGTCGGCGCTCTTTAGTGATATACTTGAATTCCTTTCACTTTACTTTTTGCACATCTATTACCAGTTTTTGATTTGCAGTTCCATTAGGTTTGTATGTAACATCTTCTGCATGTGGCAATCTATATTAAGTTGATGGTCACTAAATTTCAACTCGTTCTTTACTCCCCCTCCCCACGTTTTTGGTATATGGTGTCATACTTGACATCCTTTTATTTTGTGAATCCCTTGATTTCTTTTTATAGATATACTTAATTTTACTGCTTTTGTGCTTTCTACTTTTTTTTTTTTTTACCCCTGTTTATGGTCTTTCCTTTCCACTCAGAGAATTTCTTTAACATTTACTGTAAGGCTGGTTTAATGGTGATGAACTCCTTTAGCTTTTGTTTATCTGGGAAACTCTTTTTTTAATTTAAATTCAATTAGCCCACACATAGTACATCATTAGTTTCAGATGGAGTGTTCAACAATTAATCAGTTGTGTATAACACCCAGTGCTATTTGAGACATATCTGTCTGTCTCCTCATTTTGTATAACTCTCTGTGTTTGTTTCTGTGTGTTAGGAAAGTCAGCTACATCTCCGGCTCTTAAGCAGTGGCCTTATGAAGAAGTCCTGTAGTGCCCTGTAGTACAATGTCCCCTCTTCACCAGAACGTGGTGCTTCAGGGAAGAAAGATTCCTGGATGCTTACATTCCACTAGTGTGTGTTATGGCTTTGTGTTCCCCCACGTGGAAATTCATATGTTGAAGCCCTAACTTTGAGTACCTCAGATTAACACCGTATTTGGAAATAAAGCCCTTAAAGAGATGATTAGGTTAAAATGAGGCTGTTAGAATCCAATCTGGTTGGTGTCTCACAAGAGAGAATTTGTAGATCTTGGATACCAGCCCTTTTTCTGATATGTCATTTGCAAATATCTTCTCCCATGCTGTAGGTTGCCCTTTAGTTTTGTTGATCTTGATAAGGTGCCAATGGTTCACTTTGCTTGTTTCCCTGGCCTTTAGAGAGCGTGTTTTGCAAGCTGGTACAGCCACTCTGGAAAACAGTATGGAGGTTCCTTAAGAAGTTAAAATTAGAGCTACCCTATGACCCAGCAATTGCACTACTGGGTATTTACCCCAAAGCCACAGATGTGGTGAAAAGAAGGGCCATATGCACCCCAATGTTCATAGCAGCAATGTCCACAATAGCCAAACTGTGGAAGGAGCCGAGATGCCCTTCAACAGATAAATGGATAAAGAAGATGTGGTTCATATATACAATGGAATGTTACTCAGCTATCAGAAAGGGTGAATACCTGCCATTTACATCAATGTGGACAGAACAGGAGGGGATTATGTTAAGTGATGTAAGTCAATCAGAGAAAGACAATTATCATATGGTTTCACTTATATATTTTTTTGAGATTTTATTTATTTATTTGACAGAGAAAGACACAGCGAGAGAGGGAACACAAGCAGGGAGAGTGGGAGAGGGAGAAACAGGCTTCCCGCCGAGCAGGGAGCCTGACGCAGGACTCGATCCCAGGACCCCGGGACCACGACCCAAGCCGACGGCGGATGCCCAACGACTGAGCCACCCTATATGTAGGAGGGCATGTGATGTGATGAGCGCTGGGTGTTATACCCAAATGATGAATCATTGAACACTACATCTGAAACTAATGATGTTAGTTATGTTGGCTAATTGAATTTAAATGGAAGAAAGAAGAAGAGAGAATTTGGACACACAAAGAGACATCAGGGCACAGAGAGACAACCACGTGAAAAGGCAGCAAAGAGTGAGGCCTCAGTAAAACCAATCCTGCCAGCACTCTGATCTGAGACTGACGTCCAGCCTCCAGAATTGTTAGAAAATAAATTTCTGTTGTTTAAACCACAAAGTCTGTGATAACTTTGTTATAGCAGCCCTAATGAACTAATGCAAATACTGCTGCTGTTGGAACAACAAACCTAAAAATCTGGAAGTGGCTTTGGAACTGAATAATGGATAAAGGCTGGAAGAGTTTTGAGGTATATGTTAGGTAAGCCCTAGATTGCCTTGAAAAGATTGTTGGTAGAACTATGGACATTGAAATTCCTTCTAGTGAGGCTTCATACGGAAAGGAAGAACATGTTATTAGACACTGGAGGAAAGATGATCCTTCTCATAAAGTATGGCAAAGAACTTGGCTGAATGTGTTCTAGTGTTTTGTGGAAAGGAGAAATCATGAATGACAAACTTAGATATATAGTTACATGCTCAGAGCCAGATAGCTCTATTGTCCCATCCTGAAGAATTCCAGAAGTCCAACAGCCTTCTTCTATTTTATCTCGTTTCTGTCCCTTTAGTTCAATAAGGCAATGTTTCTGCTGGTTTAACCCCATTTCTATCCCAGGCTACTGCTGAGATGGCTGATTAAATCCATGAGTCACACCTGTAGTTTCTTTGTGGAGTGACTGTCTGACCGCTCTTGGGGTTCTCTCTAGAACACACTTTCTCACTGTTCACAATATGGATAACTATCTGGCTGTGAACAGGCATTATCCTTCAAGAAAATGGAAGGATGACTCTGATGTTGGAAATATTTCTCCTCTTCAGTTCCAGAGGGTGGGACCACCACCTAGGTCTCAGTGGGCCGGATGGCCACTACCCAAGGCCTTATAGTTGAGGAGTTGCAACCCAGGGCTGAGGAGGCAATTCTGCCCCCCAGAAATGGACCCAAATTAGGACAGGGCTACCCAGAGGACAGAACATTGAGCTAAAAAGAATTATTCTCAAGCCTTAAAATATAAAGAATTTGCCCTGCTAGGATTTGAACTTGCTTAGAGCCTGTCACCCATCTCTCCTATTTCTCCCTTTTGGAATGGGACTGTCTGTCCTATGCCTGTCCCACCACTGTATTTTGGGAACAGATAGGGTGTCTGGTTTCTCCGGTCCACAGCTAGAAAGGAATTTTACCTGACGATGCATCACATTTTCACTCTTAACCCACACCCGAGTTAGATGATGTTTAGATGAGATTTGGGACTTAGCGTTTATCCAGGAATGGGTTAAGATTTGGGGGGCTGTTGGGATGGAAGTGAATGTATTTTGCATGTGAGAAAGACATGAAAGAAAGGCCAATGGGTGGAATATAATGAGGTGAATTTTACCCCCCCCCACCAATTCATACGTTGAAGTTCTCAACACCTACACCGCAGAGTGTGAGATAAGGCCTTTAAAGAGGTGATCCGACTATTATTTTTTTAAGATTTTATTTATTTATTTGACAGAGATAGAGAGAGAGCACAAGCAGGCAGAGAGGCAGGCAGAGGGAGAGGGAGAAGCAGGCTTCCCTCTGAGCAGGGAGCCCGATGCGGGGCTCGATCCCAGGACCCTGGGATCATGACACGAGCCGAAGGCAGCCACCCAACTAACTGAGCCACCCAGGCGCCCCATAGAGGTGATCCAATTAAATGAGGCCACTAGTGTGGCCATTAGAATTCAAACTGACTGGTGATCTCATAAGATGAAATTTTTACACAGAGAGGGACACCAGGGCCACATGCACAAAGGTCGATCACATGAAGAGGCAATAATTAAGAAGGCAGCTATCTGCAAACTAAGGAGAGAATCCTCAGAGAAAACCAACCCCGTTGACACCTTGATCTTGAATTTCTAGTCCTCAAAACTATGTGGAAATATATTTCTATTGTTAAAGCCACCCAGTCTGTGGCATTTTGTTACAGCAACCTGAAAAAATTCTTCCCGTGGGTTACCTGCAAATACCTAGCACAAGGGAGACTAAAAAGTATAATCTTCACTATTCTAAAAAGTGTGGATTTATTTTTATGGAAGCAGAGGAGAACTGATATGGTGGGATTATCTCTTGGATTCTCTCACAACCCCTACAGAGATTCTGGATGCTGAGAACTTTCTCTTTTTAAAAAGGTTCATATAATGCTTAAGATTGTTAAACGCTGAAGTGGAATAACATCTGTAGTTAGGGGCCAAATTATTTTGTACTCACTTGGCAAGTGCTTTAGTAACCTAAGAATGAGAACTTGCAATTCTTTCAATTGTTTAATTAATAATGGTTGAGTGCCAACTGCGCCAGGTAGCATAGGCCTAAAAAAAACTGGATAAAGGTAAGACTTGAACGGTGCCTTAAGAGTCAAGAATTGGGACGTATGGTGTGGATTTGGTAGGAAGATGTTCCAAATTTCCCTTCATAGTTAGGATTTATTTAGGCCAAACTTTATATTACAGACCAAGAATCACAAACTGAACATAGCCCGCAGTAATTGTAAATATGATTTATATAGCCAGTTCAATGTTCTAAAGGTAACTGAATGAACCTTTTGCTAGACACCTACTTTTTATTTTGGCCATAGTCCTCAACTCTCCCTGTTGCTTTATACTAAGCTTCTTCCTGCTTAGACATTGACTGATGTCTCAATCATGCAGTCATTTGCATTGGCTCTTCCTAGTGTGTACTATATAACATGAGAACAAAATGTACAAGGCCAAGGGTTGTCTGAATTATCTCAGAGCTATTCTCTACCATTTGTCTCTTCTCTATGGCATTAAGAGATAGACATTGTCTTGAAGTTATATGATCTTAATCAGGAGAGTTTGCTTAAGCAGAAAATCAGTGGCCCTCAACATTGTAACTTTATGGTTATTTGGGAGAGACAGAAAGGAGGAAAATAGCATTAAGGAACTGACAGGACAGAGCAGATATAAATCAGGAACTATCAGATCAAGGCAAGCAGCCAAAGATCACTTGGCTGAATGTGCACAGCTCACCCAGCAACCCTTTGTGCAGACCTGGGCTTTGAAACACGGTCAAGGGGATTTCTAGAGGACAATGGAATAAGCAAGGCTATGCTTAGGCTTAAGCTTAGGTTATGCTTAGCACAACTTTTAGTGGATTATTGAGGTGGATTTTATTCACTAAATTGTTTCAAAGGTTCTGACAACGAAAACTTCCCCAACACTTTAAACTTTGACTCAGAATAATAATGTAGACATTTCACTAAGATTGCAAAATTTAGCAAAAAGACATCTCCAGGAGGGGATTTAGCAGGACTTTAAAACTCCATTTATAGCACATACTTGATACTCCTAACCGCCTTTCTTCCTTTAACTTCTCTAACATATTCTTCCTTCCTTAAATATTTATTTAATGCCTACTGTTGTCTTTGACATTGTACCAATGTTTAGGGACACAAAAATGAATCTGACATACATATGTACTCAAAGTACACAGCTTAGTTTTGAGGCAGGCATTGAGGGAAGTAAAGTTTACAAAAAGATGTGTCAATTTTGTGTTAGATCAAATCTATGAAAGTGAGAGGCATCCACTAAACCTTTAGGTCTTTGTCTTTTGAAACATCTCAGAAGACCTCATCCGACTAAATCAGTCTAGACTCTGCTGCAGCTCACTGGGAGCAAGAAGTTGCTCTCATAACTCATCAATAAAATTCAGGCAGAAGTGCTACAATGGAGCAGGGATATGACCTGTCCTTTCTTTTTTCTTTTTTTTTTAGCGAGTAAAGCAATAGAAGTTTATTAAGTGAAGATACAGAAAAAGCTCTCAAGAGTGAGAGGGGTTCCAACAGGGTTGCCCGCCCCCCCCCCCTTTTTAGGGATATGACGTGTTCTTGCCTGGTACTCAGAGGTACCAGCTTGTCTGGTCATCGTAAAACATGTGTCAGGCCTTTGGTGCCAAACATGAATCCAAGGACATTTACTCATGAAGCAAAACCAGAGTCCTAATGTACCTTACTTCCAGTTATTACTCGAGTAGCTTTTCAGAAAAGCTGTTAGTAGCAAACAAATCAAGTGAAAAGTATGGCTTTAATTCTCCCTTTTGGCTCATTGGATCAAGATAATTTAAGACCATCCTCAAACAATGAAACAAAGTAAGAATCTAAGATGCTTGTTTTTTCTTATTAAAAGTGCTTCTCTGCAGTTCTACAGTTACTGAGGATTTAATGAGTGGAAACACTGCTCTTAAAGGAACTTTTTCTTTAGTGTAAAAAGGATGTATAGGCTTTGGAGCCAGATAAAATTCAGGCCTAGTATCACCTTATACTAGTTGACAGGTTTGGGAAGGTTACTTTTTGTCTCTGAATGGTAGTACCAAATCTGTGAAAAAGGCATAATGTTATCCACTTTCCACACCTGTTAAAAAATTAAATTCTATATTGTATTCAAAAGGTAGGTATAGCATAATATATGTCCAATTACTGCAATTTCCTCCCTTGCCCTTAGTATTTAACAAATGATGTTGCTTTAATTTAAAGGAAATGCAAATCAAAACTGCAATGAGATATCAGCTCACACCTGTCAGAATGGCTAAAATAACACAAGAAACAACAAGTGTTGGTGAGGATGTAAAGAAATAGGTGGGAATGCAAATTGGCGCAGCCACTGTAGAAAACAGTATGAAGGTTCCTCAAAAAGATTAAAATTAGAACTACCCTAAATCCAGGAATTCACCACTGAGTATTTACCCCCAAAATACAAAAACACTAATTCAAAGGGGTACATGCATCCCTATGTTTACTGCAGCATTATTTTTTGGTTTGTTTTTTAAAGATTTTATTTATTTATTTGAGAAGTAGGCTCCCTGCTGAGCAGGAGCCCGACATGGGGCTCGATCCCAGGACACTGGTATAACCTGAGCTGAAGGCAGACACTTAACTGGCTGAGCTACCCAAGTGCCCCTGCAACATTATTTACAATAGCCAAATTATGGAAGCAGCCCAAGTGTCCACTGGTGAACGGATAAAGAAGTGGATATATATATATATATATTCCATATATACAATGGAATATTATTCAGCCACAAAAAAGAATGAAATCTTGCCATTTGCAACAACAACATGGATAGAGCTGAGTATAATGCTGAGCAAAATATGTCAGAGAAAGACAAATGCCATATGATCTCACTCATAAGTGGAATTTAAGAAACAAATAAGAATAAGAGCATAAGGAAAAAAGAGAAGACAAACCAAGAAACAGGCTCTTAACTATAGAGAGCAAACTGATGTTACCAGAGGGGAAGTGGGTGGGGGGGAATGTGTGAAATAGGTAATAGGGATTAAAGAGTAGACTTATCATGATGAGCACTGAATGATGTGGAGAATTGTTGAAGTAACTATACTGTTAAATTACTGTATTGTACACCTGAAACTAATAGAACACTGTATATTAACTATACTGGAATTAAAATAAACTTTAAAAAATAAAAATAGACACAAAAAATATAAAGAAAAGGCATACTATGTGGAATTGTGATCTGTTCACATCTAGTAGGAATTTTTTTTTTTTTTTTTAAGAACTGTAGGGTCAGTTTTGCAAAGCCAATCTATGGGGTGTCAAAGCTACCACCACTGTTTTGTTTTTAAAAATCTGATTATTAAAATCTATGATTATTAACTAAATCTTTATCTCCAAACCATTCTATTTCTCATCCAGTCTCGTCAATTTTTCATTCTTATTCTCTTACATCAGCCATTTCAGGGAAGTAAAACTTTTCCTCTATCTTCTTAGGTTAATTCACTGAGGACCTGCAAATTAAACTAAGTAGCAGGTTAACATGAGAAAAAAAAAAGATTTATTCTTATATAGAAGAACTAACAAAACATGTAGCTAGCTCACTAAATGGTTAATGTTAGAGGTTTACGTACTTAATAGGTGAAAGGGAGTTGGGGAAAGAACTTCTGTGGGAAGAATGAAGAGGTCTCTTTAAAAAAGACAATGGATTCTAGGAGGATAAATGGGAGATAAGAAGGTTTTTGTTTTTGTTGTTTTCATCTGGTTTGCAAATTTGTGCTGTTAACTGATTCACCAGAAATCTTTTTAGCATCCTTGTCAATTTTGTAATACACACTCATCATCATCATCATCATCCCTCCTCACACACACATTTTGGAGGGTATTTAAGATAAACCTCTCCAATCTTGTCTAAATAGGCAGACCTCATTTTTATTATTAAGCTGTTTGCTGAGCTTATAATTTTGTGTACATGAATGGATCACAACTTTCTTGTAATTCACCTAGAACGGGACTCCTAAATCTGACTCCTGTTAACTTTTCAGGCAGTATCCTATAGATGTGTTGTACTGAACAACTCCCTAAAGATTTGTTGTCATCTTTTTTTTTTTATTAGAACAGCTATACCCATCATCGGGGTCAAGCTATAGCCAGAATCCAAGTACTTCTCTCCGCTTCCATTCCTATTATAAGTCATCCCACCTCTTGCCTGGACTATTGGGTCAGTGTCCTCACTGATCTTCTAGTCTCCGCCCTTCCCTTAGTCTTTCTCCACTGAGCTGCAGTCTGTTTTCAACATGGAAAAGGGGGTGATCCTTTTAAAGCACGGGCCAGATCATGTTACTTTCCAACTCGAAATCCTCAAACATCACATTTCTTTCAGAACTACACCTCAAATCCTTATAATGGACTATCAATCTGGGTCTCATTTTGTCTTTGAATTCAAGTTCTACCACATCTAGAGGACCACAGGGCCTCGTCCCACTGATTCTGTCTGAAAGCTCCCCAGGCCCCAGCTGTTCCTGCCGTAGGGCCTTTGATTAATAGTCATATTCAGTTCTCTTCCCTCTCTTCGGGTCTCTGCTCCTGGCAATTTGCCATAGAGGCCTGGCCTGACACTCTTCTTTTCAATGATACCTGCCATACCTCCTAAATGTTTCGTGTCATTTACTTTTCTTCCTGGCACTTATAATTTGACATATACACATTTATTTCTTTCTAATTATCCCTTGCCGCTCACTGGATTAAAGTCTATACTTCAATCTAGAGGGCAGCTATTATGTCTATTTTTTTTTTTTTTTTTACTGCTATTATCCCCAATGTCCACAAGAGTGCCTGGCTGAAAGAAAGTGTAGATAAACATTTGTGGAATAAATGAAATACATGTCCATCATTCATGCACACTCCATGTGAGGAGAGTTGAGCTTTGCAATGGGACTACAGGTCAAGCCGAGTCCTTCCTGTATTTGCTTCCTTTTTTTTTATATATATATATATTTGCTTCCTTTGACAACACAAAAGCCCAGGTTCTTGGGTCTTCCCTCATCAGAGGCAGGTGAGCAGTCCTGGGGCATGTCTAGTCCTGCCCCAAACAAAGGATCAGAGAATTTCTTCTCCAACCCCAAGTCATATCCTACCTGAGAGTTGTTGTAGTAGAGTTTTCTTCATCTTGGTACTTTTTCAGAGCCTTTGTGTGCTCTTATGATTTGTATTCAGGGAAACAGCCTGGCCGGCCAGCCCTCATTCTGTTACCCACTTATGCCAAGCAGCCACTCATCATCTAGGACCAGGCAGAGGGCACACAGAAGAGATATCAGACTGGGAAGAAAGCATCACAAAGTTTTAGCTTTGTATTTTGAAGGAAATTTATATACATTATAGGAAGTTAAACTCAGCAAAACAACCTTCTTAGTGGAGATACAGAACCAGGAGATAGGCATCAGCATAATGTTCAAAATGGAATAGAAATGTAATTCACATACATGTCAATACATGCCAATACATAGTATACACATGTCAGGGTTCTATTAACGAAGGAACTGGTCGGATACGAAGCTGCTTCAAAGGAGAAGGCAGGCAACTGGTGTGTATACAGCTGAAGAAACAAGGGGGAGGAAGGGACAACTCTTGGGATGAGATTGCTAAATTAGACACAAAATTGGCTAAGGTTCTGACCCTAGCAGAGGTCATTTGTATTTTTATGGGATTTACATTGCCATTGGAGAAAAAATTTTCTGTACTTCTGCCCTATAACAAGGCTTGCAGCTTAGTTTTCTCTAAGTTAACTTCTGCACTTAAAAGAGTAGTAAAATGCCCTAATTGTAAAGAGTAAGTCAAAGTTAGTAGAGTCCAGAGACCCTTGGTGGGCTCAACTGATGGTGCCTTTACCATGACACTGAAGCCCACAGTCATCTTGCCTGATTTTCTTGCAAGTTCTGGTTCTAACAGGTACAGTCCAGTGGTGCATATTTTATTTTATTATTTTATTTTAATTAATTAATTAATTTCAAGAGAAAATATTTTAGTATTTAATGTCTTAGTATTAATCAACAGCTATTGATTCAAGAGTTAAAATGTTCCATCAAATGTACACACTTGAATTATTAAAATTTAGAATTATAATAAAATCCTCAATATGCTGCCATTATGTAATTAGATAAATAACAACAACATCAACAGTCACTAGTAGTGTGCCAAAATCATGGCATAAGTTTATAAATATATTAAGATTTCTTTTGTTTTATTATCCTCAGAAACCCAGGACCACTCAATGTTCATTTACTTGTCATTTTCATCAGAGATCATTCTTACTGATTTTGCATGCTACTGAATACTCTTTCCCTAATTATTCCTGTTTTACTAAAATGAAAATTAGAACAATTTTTTTGGAAACAAAATGAAGTCAAATTAATTCAACAGCTGCTGAAACTTCACCTGAAATTTTAAACAGCTCCAAAGCCACAAAAGGAGACGATAAACACATTAGCTTTAATATAGATATCATGCAATAAAAATGGAAAGATTTATTTTGGGAAAGTTAACAGAAATAGAAAAATCAATTAAAATTATGTTCACTAAAAGTCTTATCATTAGCATTTTTATTTAGTACAATATATGCTAGAATATAATAACAATATGCCCTTTCTTATCATGGGGAGTCCCTTATACAACTAAAATTCATGGCCAACGTTTTATATGACAAAAGAAAAATAAACTAAACCTGTAAATTCTCAGGAAAAGAGCAAGGATATAGGAAAATAATGTATTTTATATAAATTACAAAAGACAGTTAACGGTGAAAATCCATTACCTTCCTCTGACTCAATTTTACAAAATAAAGTCAACATGTATTCTGTAAACTAGCTGCTAAGAGTGCATGAACAGTGTGGCCCTTTCAAAAGATAGTGGTCAAAGACTATTATCTTGATGCCATACATAGTTCTTAACTGGAGTTGAGCTTCCTTTCATAGTCTTCTCTAAGCGGTGGTAGTTTGGCAAGATTTTCATCAGGAAATCCAACTGTAGTGTCTGGGGCTGTGGTCGCCCAGTCTGCACCTGATGAAGGCAGTCTGCACCTTTGCATCACTGTATTCTCAGGGATGACTTCAAACGTATTCAGGTTGCAGCAAGCCCCAGTGATGCCCACATATGCTTTTGATTCGATAACATTATCTCCCATTTTCATGGCTTGGGAATAACAGCCAACCAATGATCATAGGTTTCTGTTCTGGATCTTCAGCCTCAGGAGTGATATTATCGGGGTGAGCATTTATGATAAGCACCTGTTTTTCTATGAGGTTACCTTGAGCAATCATTATCGGCCCAGCGTCTGCAATAATTCGTGCTTTAGAGTGAATCACCGGCCTAGGTCCTACAGTTACATCACCCCGGATTTCACTTTCTGCACACGCAACGCAACTGCTCTAGGAGCAGTCTTCACACTCTTTTGAGCCTTCTCCGCCATGGTTTGGACCATGAGTTTGCGTATTTTAAAATCATCAGATGAGTACATGTGATGAAGGCTAGAAAGTGTCTGGGATTAGCGTTAGGTGATAATGTATTTCCACGACTCCCTCCTCTACCTCCAGTCATCATTTATGTCCTTTATGCTCCTTTATTACCCTTGACCCCTTGGTGTCCCCACTCAGCACCCTGGATATGTCATAGTCATGTAAGTGACTATCCCTTTAAACTTCAGGCATTAAGTTTTCAAGAAGCCCGCCTCTACATACTGGCCTTCCGGCTCAGGGTCTGGTACATCTTACAAGTTCAATAAATGCTTGTTGAATAACTGCACTGATGAGTTGAGATCTGAGCCACGTTGTGAAAAAAAAAATATGGTGGGTGCTAGGCAGTGGAGGTGGAAGGGTGATTCAGCAGAGCTGAAGGACATCACAAACTCAGCAGTGGGAGGGTGGACTTGAACGTGGGACCAGGGGAAAAGAACACAGACAGAAAGCACCGACATCTTAATGAGAAGTGAGGTGTAAGGAGCCTTCTATTCACAGTCCGTCTCCCTCTCCCTTTGGCTGTCCTTTCTGTCACACGTGGGTAGGGAGCACGGCTGCCGGCGCCCGCGGTTGGTAGGAATAGGAGGGAGAGTGAAGAACACAGAAGCACAGGATGCAAGACGGAGCGACGGGCTGATCTACAGCCACCTCCCTCCGAAACAAGCTTCACCACGCGAAGACTTTGCGTCTTTGCAAAACCTTCCTGGGTCTATTCGAGGGTGACAGGACGGTTTCCATCGAGGGAGAAGAAGACACCCGATAGCTCCACTCCCGCTCGCCTGGCCCTGCAACCCCTATCCCGGCTCCCCGCGGGCGCCTCGAGGCGTTGCGGACCCGGGCTCCCAGCAGCAGTGTGGACCCGCCTGGGCTGGGATCCGGGAGCCCGCGGGCGCGAGCCCAAGCGGGCGTGCCGGGAGCGCGCGCGAGTCGGGGGCGGAGCGCGGGGCGGAGCTCAACGAGGGCAGCGCGGCGCGTCTAAGCTTTGCCACCGCCGGCCGCCCCGCGCCCCCAAATCCGGCTGGCGCGGGGTCCGAACCCCCGCCCTGTCGCCAGCCCCACGGGGGACGTGCTGCTGACTCGCGCCTACGACTCGGTAGCAGGGCACACCCGGAGAGGACACGGAGCCATGAGCCGCCTGCCCCGGAGGGTGGCGGCGCTGCTGCTCGGGCTGCTCGTGGAGGTAGGGGCCGAGGCCCGGGCCGCGCTTCCCCCGGCGCCTCTCAGATGCGCTAGCGGAGCGCGAACAATGCCGGGGGCTGAGCGGGGTGCAGTGCCGAGACGCCCCCGAAAGACCATCTGGGAGAACCCGAAAGGTCGAGCGGCGGAGAGCCCCAGCCTCGCGGACCTGCCTAAGTCCGGGTGCTGACTGTGTGGGGTTCCTGGTGACAAGGTCCCATCCGGCCTCCCCCCTGCTCCCCTCTGCCCTCCGCTCCCATCCCCACCCAACACCGCCTACCCTTCCCCACCCCCCCTTCTCCCGCGCTCCGGGGTTGCTTATTTCTCTCGCTTCTCGAGCCGGGGTCTGGAAGACTGAGGAGTGACCTTTATGTGTTGTACCCCAAGTTCCCTCAAGGAGGGCGGGAGTGGGGAGGGGGCTGTGCGCGCCGAGGGGGGGGGCGGTGGTCCCGGGAGCGGCGCAGGCGCAGAATCCAGGCCGCGTGCGGCTTGGGGTTGGAGTGGGTTGGAGGGTGGAGGTGCGAACGCGCGGACCCGTAGTTGTGGGAAAATGTCACGGAATACCAGGGAAGTAGCAGCAGTGAGCGCGAGGAAACATTCCTGCGTGTGAAAATGAAGCGCATAGTCCTCAGTTTCGAGAGAAAAATTCCACGGAGAGTTTGGGTGGTGGGCGTGATTTGCCGGAGCCTAGAGAGGGAACTTGTTGAAGCGATTGAGAGTGGAGGCGCCGGGTTGAACGCAACGCTCCTGCCCTCCCTCCAGCCCGCCCCGCCCCGCCCCGCCCCGGGCTGGAAAGTTGCGCCCCCTGATGTGTGTGTGTGGGGGGGAGTTCCCCGTTTTTGCTAAAGCGGGTTCTTTAAAATGTGAGCTAGTAGGATTTTGGGGTGTGGAGTCTGAATTAGGGTTTGTCCGATTCCCTGCTCATCTTCATTATTTTGAAGGAAATTTGCATTAAATTAATGAAATCAGAGTGAATGGGTGATGAATACTTACACTCCTTTCTGTCTTTCGTATTTTAGAGGTCCGTAAAACTCTTTTAAATAGTTAGGTATCTGTGCTGGAAATGACTGGTTTTCTTAGTTGATTAAAAAGTAATTATTAGGAAATGTTGGATGGGAACGTCTTTTTAGCCCTCGAAAATAAGGTTGATGGAAAAGCTGCTTGCGCCAGGCCGACTTTTTGTTTTTCTTTTCTTTTTTTTAAGATTATTTATTTGGAGGAGAGAGAGAGAGAGAGAGAGAGAGAGGCGCAAGCGTACGAGCAGGGGGAGGGGCAAAGGGAGAGGGAGAAGCTGACTTCCTTTTGAGCAGGGAGCCCGATGGGGGGCTGGATCCCAGGAGTCTGGGATCATGAACTGAACTGAGTGAAGGCTGATGGTTAACCGACTGAGCCACCCAGGCACCCCTGTTTTTGTTCTTAATATCCCTCTGCCTTCTTATTTAATATTTTTGTGTGGTGCCTCCTCACTTGCATTCTTTGCATTTGTTCAGAATTTTAAGACCTTAGGAATCACATCTCTGTGACTCACTAGACAGAACGACGGTGAAGTGACTCTGAGAGGACTGTTTAGCTAAAAACCAATGCATCCGTACTTAGGCATGCAATGCCCGCCTCCCAGCCACCTTTTAAAATCAGCTCTTGATAAAATTATCTAGCATTCCATTGTCCTGCCTCTCCCAGGTCTTCAGTGTGTGCGGTGCTGTGCCCTGTTAGGTAGCTGAGGCCGCTTCAGGGACCCAGTTCTTTCCAAAGAAGCTGTTGCATAGGAATTTATCCTCTTAGTAGAGTGTTCAAATCATGTCTGAAAGGTTGAAACGATCTCAACGGCAGAACTGTGACAGCAGTGAAAAGGAAATGACTAAGCTGATGTTTTCCCAAAGTCAAAAATCTAGATGATTGGTAATTTGTGTTTTCAATAGGATGGGTGGTGTAGCCCACTTTTATGAGATGATTATCCTAAGCACCTATTTTGTCTCTGGTGGAGAGGTGTCTCTCTGAAGAATTGAGATTTTTTTTTTTTTATTCAGCACATGGAATTTTATACATGAGATAGATTCAGAGATGTTTTCATCTTAAATTGATTGCTCTGAATTTCATCTAAAATTGGTTGTTGTCAGAGCACCTTTGACGCTCTTGAAGTCCTGAATCACATGCAGTAAGTGTGCAGTAGCAGTTGCCAAATATGTGAGGAGGCAGAGTTCTCTTCACGTTAAGCACGTAAAAGTACTGATGGAGATATTTGGTGATCTCTGACAGCCAACTGCAACCCAGCAGAGTTGCCTCTGTTTCTTTGTTCTGCTTGAACTGGTTTAATTGTAGTTGTAGTGTAGTTGATTATATACTGCCTGGGAAAAGGGCACCCTCCTAGCAGCGGTTACTCCATTCCAAACCTGCAGCATTCTGTTCCTAGCCAGCACCACCCAGGATTGGGCAGGGAGGTTTTATTTATGTCAGCAAGAAGTCCTTGAGTAGGGAGGGGAACTAGAAGCTCACCATCCCTTTACAGAAATTCACTTACATATTAGACATAAAGACTGCATATTTGTTTTTTACTTATCAAATATTTATAGAGTGCTGATTACGAATATTCCCTTAGCAATTACTTTTATCGCCATTTTGATTTCAAATGGAAGCTTTTAGAAGTCCATGGTCTCACTGCTGTTAAATGCGAGGGACTTGAGATAAAAACCCAGGCAGCTGGGCTCCACCTCACCCTGCTGTTCTCCTGGCTCTCCTACTGCTGGGTCTACAGAGACGTGGAAAGAATTTGCCCAGAGTATGTCCTGAAACCAGTGGTGGACTTGGAGAGGTATGTGTTCCATGAAACAGGTAAACCTGCAAAATATGCTCTAGAACTCAGTCGCCCTTCCTTAGGGGACCCATATAATTTAGCATCCAAACTATGACACTTAGGAGAATGAAATTGGGAGCTCTTAATAACCGGACTTGCTCAGCAAGCATCCATCAACAGGGTTGCCCTAGGAAACTGGGTTGTGTGCTCACCCTGCAGCCTGGACAGGGCTTTAAGTAGGAACAGGCTGTTGAGAGCACCGACCCTTCCCCAGGGAGGCTTCTCGGGAGCTCATTACTGAGGTGACCTTTCCTTTCTATTAACTGAGAGCTTCCTACGAATTGCATGAGAAGCTGAGGGCTCTTACTTGATCTTCCTGACTCCCCTGTCACTTTGCTAGAAGCTTAGGCCCCAGGCACCCAGGTCATGAATGTGGTCACAGACTCGGGAAATCCCCCCAAGCCTTTTTTGGGTAGTAAAATTCTAAAGTTCTATGCTTCTGCCCTGAGAACAGAGCCTCCAGGAAGACTGAATGTGCTAAGCTGGTAAAGTAATTCCCAGGGGCCTTCAGTGAGCTGCAACAGCACCTGAGAAACCAGAAGAAAAAAAAAAAGTTTCAAATCTGACTGTGCTTTCGTTGAACCTGGGGAGTAATTAGGCCCTAAGGGTATGTGCCTCCCCCAGGGGCTTTTTATCACAGTACCTCATTTTCCAGATATTGTCATTGCGGGCTCTTTCTGGAGGTCAGGTTGTTGACACTTTTATAATAGGCTTAGTAGTATTTGTTCTAAGGGTTCTGAAATGAGCCGAGAAATACGTAGTGTACTCTTTAGTATAACGTTCCCCAGCGCAAGTGCTGGGTGTTCTGTTGCATCCATTCACTGCGGGGGGGTGGGGAACGAATTCTACTGGGTTACCGTATTGGAGGGTCTGGCATCAGTATCTTTCTCTTTCTCCCCTGGAACCCCAAATTGGAAACCTTTGAGTGAGGCTGCTCTGTGTGTTTCCAAGTTGTTCCCACAAAAGAACAACCCTTCTTAGGCTAGAAAAAGGAGAGGTCTTCTAGAAAGAGAGGGTTGGAAAGTGAACATTGTCTTTTTTTTTTTTTTTGCCATAAGGACAGACTTTAATATGAATAACTTCAGTTTTATGGGAAAATCTTCCAATTACCCATTCGTTTCTTTTTTTTAAATTTTATTTTATTATGTTATGTTAATCACCATACATTACATCATTAGTTTTTGATGTAGTGTTCCATGATTCATTGTTTGTGTATAACACCCAGTGCTCCATGCAGTGCGTGCCCTCCTTAATACCCATCACCGGGCTAATCCATCCCCCCACCCCCCTCCCCTCTAGGATGGGGTGGCTGGGTGATAGACATTGGGGAGGGTATGTGCTATGGTGAACATTGTCTTTTGCAACTAAGGAAAATAAGAGGATTACTGAGTATTTTTCTAAAGTCCTATGTATTTTGGTGCCTGCGAGTCTTGAAATTAGAACCAAGTCATGTTTAAGAGTGTTTTTTTTTCTTGCCAAATGTTTCTTGTGCCCTGGAATGCCAGCAATTGTGGCAGCCCTTGGGTGCCAGTTCTCTGAAATAAACCTTTTCAACCCTCCCACTTCTTAGAGCTTTTGGAATGTGAGCAACGTGCAATTTGAATGAAAAAGAAGACTCTAGGGAGTTTGTTATCTCTAGAGGCTCCGTGGGAGGCTGGGTGCTGATGGATGAGAGTTGGCAGTGATAAATAATCCCAGGGGCAAGCACTCGCTCTGAAGTAGGGAAAACCTGGCTCCAGGTATGTGAGGGGGGCCAGACTTGGGGCTCTAATTGGCCCTTGATCTCTTTTGTCTTGGGCACAGCTCTAAACGCCAACTGGGGGCAAGTGACTCTCGAAGTACATGGATTAGCCTAGTGGTCACTTGATCTAGCCATAGGATGACAAGTAATTTTCCTGGAACTCATGTTTGTCATCTCTTCTTGATGAGGCCTCCCACATGTCACCCTCATTGAGGCCTATCTTGATCACCCTATATAAAATTCCAGCCCAATTCCCCTCCCAGTCCCCTTGCTCAGACCAATTCCCTCCTTTCTCTGTATCTATTACCTCTAAGATATGATGGAATTTACATTATAGGGGCAAAGGTTTGCTCCATTTTGTTACCTGAAATATCCCCAGCTCCTAGAACGGTACCTGCCACAGAATAGGACTCAGTAAATATTTGAATGAGTAAACAGATTAGTGGGTAATGACCATGGGTGAAGGAGCTGAGTAGATCTATAGTAGGAGAGGGGAAGGTCATTGATTAGCTGTGGACTCTGAAGAATGGAGCACCTGTACTAGGACTTAGTTCTAATCTGTTTGAACACCTGTAGTGATGGAAACTTACTATCTCTCAAAAACAATGCATCAACTTTTTGGACAATTTCAGTTGTTAAAGTTTTTTGTTATATTGAGGAGAAATGTTTGCATTGTTTTTACCTGGTTTTAGTTCCGCATTCTTGGGCTTTTCAGAAGAAATAGAACCACAGTGTCAACCCTTCAGTATTTGAACACAGCTGTAATAGTCCCCAATGTGTTCTTCTCGAGGTTCATTCCCTTCTGTCATTTCTCTGAAGATCTGGTTTTGAATCATCTTACCATCCTCACAGCTGCCCTTTGAAAACTCTGGAATTCCGTCAAGCTCAAGAAATTCTCACTGTCTGAAAATGATTGGTCCTAGAAAAAGTCAGAGCGAATCCACTTAAAACAAAGACCAAAATTTTGTGGTTAATAGTGGGGGGAAAAAAACAAAGCCCAAGTTATAATAATAAGCTAATTTTATCTAAGTATCTTTTATAATTATGAATCAATTTTGGGGGTGGGGAGAGATTAATTTTTCTGACAAAAATCTATGATGAATAATAGGATAGTCTTCACTTGACATTGGAAGTTAGAGACATGATCATAGTGAAGTTTTCTTCTTTTCTTCTTCAGAATTATGTGCTCTAGTAATCAACCCTTCACCCCCAGTTCCCACCTCTAGCTTCTCATGGTCTTTTTTACTCATATCATTCTCCTTTGGTCATTATCAGTGACTCAACTGCCAGATTCTCTTGTCCCTTCCATAGGCTTTATGACATACGGCATCTTTGTGAGATCTACGAGGTCATTTTGTTGTCCATTTGTGTGGTATTTGTGTTGTACTCTCCTGTGATCCTGTGATCAAAGATGCTGCTATACTTAGCTGGCTTGTTGATGCACTACTTTAGAAGCAATGAGTTCAGTGGTGAGTATGTTTTGTCATGAAGCCTTTGGCTTGCCTCCTATCTCTTCCCCGTTGTGACTTATTTGAACAATAAGGACACTGTTCTATAGGTGTGACTGACTGGCTCTGTCACAACCCTGGTGGGGACCTTGTCTTACGCAGATAAGATAAACCAAGAGATTCACACTGAATTTTCAGTGGCACTTCAATCTTTTTAATAGGTGCTCCTGGTAACTCATAAATCCTCACAGTAGTTGTGGAGATGTTTATTATAATTTATTGTAATTTTAAAAACTGAAATTGAGGACTGTATATTTATTCTAATTATATTTCACATTACATTCTTCATCTCATCTTGTTAAACTTGCCAACATCTGTTTGGATGGTGTCTCAGTCCATTTGGGCTGCTATCACAAAATACCGACTACTGGTATAAACAACAGAAATTTATTTCTTATGGCTGCAGAGGCTGAGAAGTCCCAAGATCAAGGCTTGGACTTGGTTTGAGCATGGTTGAATCCTAGTGAGGGCCCTCTTCCTGATTCATAGCGAAGCACATTCTGGCTGTGTCCTCACTTGGCGGAAGGGGCAAGGGGTCTCTGTGGGATCTCTTTTTTTTTATTTATTTTATTTTTATTTATTTATTTATTTATTCATGAGAGACAGAGAGAGAAGCAGCGGGAGAAACAGGCTGCCAAGGAGCAGGGAGCCCGATGCTGGACTCGATCCCAGGACCCTGGGATCCTGACCTGAGCCGAAGGCGGATGCTTAACAATCTGAGCCACCCAGGCGCCCTGTGGGATCTCTTTTATAAAACTGCACTAATCTCATTCATGAGGGCCTTGCGAGGTAATCACCTCCCAGAGGCCCCACCTCCCAATACCATCACATCAGGCAGTAGGGTTTCAACATAGGAATTTTGAGGGGACATGAGCATTCAGACCATAACAGATGATGACATGACCATGTGTTGGAGAATCTCAGTTCTTTGTGTATTGGCTGGGAGTCTTTGAGGAAATTACTTACGCTCTCATTGACTCAGTTAATTCACCTGTAGAAAGAGAAATGCCTCAGTGTTGAGGGAGGCCCTGGGAAAATCCCCCACTTGAAACCTCTTTGTGTAGGCTGGATCAACAGATTGTGAACATTTTCTCTAGGCAGGCCCCAGGCATCTTTATTTTTTAACAGATGCACAGTGTTTCTGATGAGATGATGAGATGACAGTCTTTAGTCAGCCCAGCCAGACTAAACTGTTTGCCGCAGGTCCCTGAAGGCACCACAGGATCTCTGCTTGTCTCCCTTCCCTCTTACTTTTCCATCTGAACTCCCACCATTGCTGAAGAGGATCAGGTGGCCTAGGAAGACTCTGCTATTTGTCCGCTCAGGTATGAGTTAAGTGCCAGACCTGGACAAGCCACTTCCAGGACCTCCTAGCTCAAGTATTTTAATTGCCTGTTTGTGGTCTGTGAACCCGTTAGATCTTAAGCTCCTAGGGGACCTTGGTTCCAAAGAGTTAAGCGAGGCAGGGCAAGGGTTGAGGGGAGCGGAATGAGATCAAGAGCTTGGCTATAGAGGTTTCCCTCAGGAAAGAGAATATGGTTTGAGTTGGGAAAGGAGGAGATGAGCAGGGGGGAAGGTGCAGATATATTTTAGGTTTAGTGGGGCAACTGTGGTGAGATATCTTGTTGTTGTTGTTGTTGTTAAAGTAATCCAAGAAGGTGAGTTGGAAAGGATCTGAAATTTAAGTAATGGCAAAGGTCTGAGAGAGCCATTGTGGGAAGGGCCACTCAGATGCTGTATACCCGTGCATCGCAGAGCATTGATGGGTGAGATTTAAATGAACATTTCTCATAGTCCTGTGGGTACAGCCACGTGTCCTGGCTTGCCTCTGAATGGCACGGGAGCAGAGGAATGAGGAGGTAGCTACTGGAGGGGATTGGCGCCGGGACCATAGTAGTACGTCAGGAGTATGAGAGTTCTAGGAGGTTATTGTTAAGGTGGCTGATTTAGGGTCAGTCCCGAAGCTATAAAATTAGAAAGGTGGTCATGGATTGGAAAATGAAGAAAATTGGTCATGTGGAAGTGAGATGAGGGTATGGGGCAGATCCCCATAAATGTGAGCCCTTGGGAGAAGACAGTGAGGATATTGTGCTAAGGAAAAAGAACTTGCTATGAGGTCTGTATTAGTTTTCTGTTACTGCTGTCACAAATGGGCTCAAACTCAATGGCTTAAGACAACACAAACTTATTATCTTAAAGTTTTGGAGGTCAGAAGTCTTAAATTGGACTCACTAAAGTTAGGGTGTCCACAGGGCTCCTGGGCTGCATTCCTACTGGAGGCTGTCCTGGAGAATCTGTTTCCCTGCCTTTTCAGTTTCTAAAGGCTGCCCCCGTTTCTTGACTGCTGGTCCCTTCTCTCATCTTCAAAGAATAGCATCTTCAAGTTTCTCTCACTTCGGTCTCCCTCTATCACTTATAAAGGCTCTTGTAAGTACAAGGTGCCTACCCAAGTTAGCCAGGATAATCTGTCCATCTCTAGATCCTTAACTTTTTTTTTTTTGTAAGATTTTATCTATTTATTTGACAGAGACACAGGGAGAGAGGGAACACAAGCAGGGGGAGTGGGAGAGGGAGAAGCAGGCTTCCCGCGGAGCAGGGAGCCTGATGCGGGGCTCAATCCTCGGGATCGTGACCTGAGCCGAAGGCAAACGCTTAACGACTGAGCCACCCAGGTGCCCCATCAAGATCCTTAACTTAATCACATCTGCAAAGTCTTTTTGCCATGTAAGGTGACATACAGGTTCCAGACATTAGTTTGTGGACATCTTTGGGGGGGAGGAAGAGGCATTATTTTGCCTAACACAAGGTTGAAAAAAATACTGCTTAAGATAAATACTGTAGCTAAATCAGCTGTCAGTGAAGTTTTTTACAGTCCATTACCACATTACAAGGTTATTCTGTGGGAAACTGACTTGTGCAGTACAAAGCCTTGCTGAGATGGCCAGTGGAGTGAGTGAATGAGTGAGTGTGTACCACGATTCACTGCACTGGGCTGAAGTGAGGGTTTATTAATATAAGTCTTACGTCTGTTTCATGCTTTGAGTTCTTGGTAGAAAGAGTAAAAAAAATATGTGGTGGTCACCCCTGTGGAAGTTGAGGTTCATTTCCCACTTTTCTGAGTTGCACAAGAGGACAAATCACAGATAGGGAAAAGGTTTCTGTCATAGTGGAATTGAGACCACAGGTAACTTCATGCACTTGATGCTTTTTCCACTTCCTTGCAGGAAAGGAACTGGTCTTCAAAATTACGACACCTGGGCACACTGGTCACCTGAGCTGGATGTCAGGGGCCATCACTGTGGTGGCTGCTCTGGCTGCCACATGATCATCTCTGTGGCCAATGGCTGCCCTTGGAGACTTCCTTCTGGACAGGAGTCATACTATTCCTGTGAGACTAAAGGGGTTAACAAGGAGTCTGGGAAGATGGCAGAGTAGGAGGATCCTAAATTCACCTCTACTACAGATATACCTACTAACAGCCACACTAGTGTAACTAACCCAGAAAATGAAGCAAAGACCGGAAGAACAGACGCTCCACAATTAATCGTAGAGAAGCCACATTG
This sequence comes from Callorhinus ursinus, assembly GCF_003265705.2. Taxonomy (NCBI): domain Eukaryota; kingdom Metazoa; phylum Chordata; class Mammalia; order Carnivora; family Otariidae; genus Callorhinus; species Callorhinus ursinus. The sequence goes on from NW_027397135.1 coordinate 5,488,965, forward strand.
AAAAATGGTAAGAGGCACAGGGTCCTGGCCAGTCAGGAGCCAAACTAACCAGTGAGACGAACCCCAAATGGGAGGAATACCATGGAGCATGGAGCACGAAGGGACAGGAACACACCCCACACGAGGTACCCCAGACACGGGGGACCTGCACTGGGAAGATAAATCTCCATAGCATTTGGCTTTGAAAGCCAGAGGGGCTTAACTTTGTGAGTTTTTATAGTCAGTGAGACTTTTCTCCCAAGAATAAAAGAGCTGGCGGAAGCCATTTCTCACACCCGCCCCCTCCCTGGGCTAAATACCCAGACACCTGCAAGAACCAGCTTGAACACTCTCCATATAGCTTGTTAACACCATGTGTCCTACCTTGTGTTCTCCTCTGAATTTGCCCTGTCCAGCCTACCCTACCTGAAAGAAGTCCCACCAGAGCAGCCTGGTCAGATCTCATCCTTCAAGCAGTACCAGTAAGCACCTGCATAGACCTTGCTAATACAACATGCCCTGCCCCCATGTTCTGTGGACTTGCCCCATCCAACTGGCCCCACTTGGCAGGAGTCCCTCCAGAGCAGCTCCACGTCTCATCCTGCAAGAAGACCAGCGTGTATCTTGCTAACTAACACCATGTGTCCTGCCCCCACATTCTGCAGACTTCCCTATCCAAGCAGCCCCACTAGGCAGGAGTCTCTCCAAAGCAGCTCCAGAAGCTTCTCATTCTTCAAGCAGTCCCAGCAGTGGCCAGCGCCACTCCAAAGGGACTCCTGTCAGGGAGAAGAGAAGATAACCCCACATACCAGTTCCACTGCAGCCCCAGCCGTGGGCTGGAGTCACACATTCAAGCTGACTGCCACCCCCACACACCAACAAAAACTTCACAGAGAGCAACACAAAGGGGGAGCCCTGTAGTCACTGCAACCCCAAGAGATGGACTGGGGGCAGACGCCTAGTCTGACTGCAGGCCCTGCCCACCAATGAAAGCCTTTCAGGGAACAGCTCAGTGAGAGCACTCTGCAGTTAAGTGTGCCTGCAGCCCTGGCAAATGGGCTGAGGGCAGGCATCTGGTCTGACAGAACTACAAGCCCAGTGTGGCCCCAGACTGACCCCTTAACAGTGCAGTGAACAAACACTGACCACAACAAGCAAAGAGAGCCATTGTAACTAAGTGAACTGAAGGCAAACATGGCTCAACCACGGGAGTAGGGTGCATGCAGCACACATAGGAGACACTCCTGAAGTGCCAGGTTCTGGTGAAGCGGGAACACTGCACCGTCGAGCACTATAGGACCTCTTCTTCATAAGGCCACTACTTTTAAGATCAAGAGACATAAATGACTTTCCTAATACACAGAAACAAACACAGAGCGTTAGACAAAATCAGGAGAGGACTATGTCCCAAATGAAAGAACAGGACAAAATTACAGCAAAAGAACTAAATGAAATGGAGATAAAGCAATATTCCTGATAGAAATTTCATCTCTGATGGGTTCTTTTTTATGTTTTCTACCTCTATTTTTTAAGAACCAATCAGAGGTGAAGAACTCAGTAACTGAAATTAAAAACACACTAGAGAGAATAAATCATAGACTAGAGGAAGCAGAACAGATCAGCAAGCTGGAAGACAGAGTAATGGAAAGCAATCTAGCTGAACAGCAAGAAGAAGAAAAAGGATAATAAAAAATGAGACTAGGTTAAGGGAACTCAGCAACACCATCAAGCTTAATAACATTGGCATCGTAGCGATCCCAGAAAGAGAAGAGAGAAGTGGGGGCAGAAAATTTATTTGAGGAAATAACAGCTGAAAACTTTCCTAATCTAGACAAGGAAACAGCCATTCAGATTCAGGAGGCATGGAGAGCCCCCAACAGAATCAACCCAAGGAGGTCCACATGCTGTACATTAGCTGTCCAGACCTTACACATCATGTGTAACTGAATTTTTGTACTCTTTGAACAATATTTCCCCATTTTTCCCTTTCTCCCAATCCTTGGTAACTATTATTCTATTCTCTGCTTTTGTGAGTTTGACTTTTTTAGATTCCATATATGATTGAAATAATGTAGTCATTTATGTGTCTGGCTTGTTTTGCTCAGTATAATGTCCTCCAGGTTCATTTTTGTTGTGAAAATGGCTGAATTTCTTTCTTTTTTAAGGATGATAATTTTTTATATATAAGCTTTTTTTTTATATATATAAGCTTTTTTTTTTTTTTAAATCCATTCACCCATTGACACTTAGGTTGTTTCCTTAGCTATTGTGAGTAATGCAATGAACATGAGGGTTCAGATATCTCTTCAAGATAGTGATTTTATTTCTTTTGGATTTCTACCTGGAAGTGAGGTTGCTGGATGATACGGTAGTTCTATTTTTAATTTTTTGAGGAACCTCTGTAGTGTTTTCCATAACAGGTGCACCGATTTATATTATCACGAACAGTGTAAAACAGTTCCCTTTTCTTCACACCATCGCCAACAGTTGTTATTTCTTGTGTCTTTGATAATAGCCATCCTAATAGGTGTGAGGTGACATCTCATTGTGGTTTTGATTTCCTGTCCTTTTAGTGATGTTGAGCATCTTTTCATGTACTTGTTGACCCTTAGTATGTGTTCTTTGGGAAAATGTCAACTTAGATACTCTGCCTATTTTTTAATTGGGTTATTTGTTTCTTTGCTATGGAATTATTCCTTGTATATTTTATAGATTAGATAATATGGTTTGCAAGTATTTTTCGCCATTCCATAGGTTGCCTTTTCATTTTATGGAGTCTTTGCTGTGCAGAAGTTTTTTAAGTAAAATACAGTCCCCTTTGTTTCTTTTTGCTTTTGTTGCCTGGGCTCTTATTGTCATATTAAAAAAAATAATTGCCAAGACCAATATCAAGGAGCTTTCCCCCTATATTTTCTTCTAGGAATTTTACAGTTTCAGGTCTTAGATTTAAATCTAACCTTGGGGCACCTGGGTGGCTCAGTGGGTTAAGCGTCTGCCTTTGGCTCAGGTCATGATCCCAGGGTCCTGGGATCGAGTCCCACATCGGGCTCCTTGCTCTGTGAGGAGCCTGCTTCTCCCTCTTCCTCTGCAGTTCCCCCTGCTTGTGCTCTCTCTCTCTCTCTCTCTGTGTCAAACAAATAAATAAAATCTTTAAAAAAAATAAATCTAACCTTGAAATGATTTTTCTCTGCTTGAATTTGTTGAGACTTGTTTTGTGAAATAACATGAATCTATCTTGCAGAATGTTCCATCTGCACTTGAGAAGAATGTCTGCTCTTCTGCTGTTGGTGGGAAGTACTGTATATGCCTGTTAGGTCCATATGATCTATAGTGTTGTTCAGTTCTGCTGTTTCTTTATTGATACTCTCTCTGTGATCTATCCATTATAGAGAGTATTATTGTATTGCTATCTGAGTATTATTATATTGCTATGTATTTTCTCCTTCAGATCTATCAGTGTTAGCTTTATGTATTTATATGCTTTTATCTTTACATGATGACCTTTGTCTCTTTTGACAGTTTATGATTGGAAGTATCTTTTGTCTGTATAAGTATTAGCCACCCCTGCTCTCTTTTGGTTACCATTTGCATGGACTATCTTTTTCCATCCCTTTACTTTGAGCCTATGTGTGCCTTCAAAGCTTAAGTGAGTCTCTTTTATGCAGCATATAGTTGGGTCTTTTTTTTTTTTTTTCAAAATCTGTTCAGCCACTCTGTGTTTTTTGATTGGAGAATTTAATCCATTTACATTTAAAGTTGTTATTGACAGGTAAGAACTTTCTCTTGCCATTTTGTTCATCATTTTCTGACTTTGTGGTAGTTTTTGTTCCTTTCCTCTTTTCTTATGGTCTTCCTTTGTGATTTGATGATTTGTGGGGTATGCTCCGAATCATTTCTCTTAATCTTTTGTGTATCTAGTATAGGATTTTGCATTGTGGTTGTCAGGAGGCTCACATGAAACACCTTATAGTGTAAGCTCTGAACTTACCTGCAGTTGCTACAAAAACTACACTTCTACTCCCCTCCGCCCACATTTTGTGCTATTGATGTCACGTTTCTTTTTATGTTGTTAATCCATTACCACACTATTGTAACTATAGTTATTTTTTATATTTTTGTGTTTAACTTTTTACACTAGTTAAAAATTACTTACTAGCATTATGATATTGGAGTATTCTAAGTTTGACTTAGAATACTTCACCTTTACCAGTAAGTTTTGTTTTGTGTGTTTTTGTGTTACCAATTAGTATTCTTTCATTTCAAATTGAAGAGCTTCATTTAGCATTTCTTGCAAGACAGGTCTGGTGGTGGTAATCTCCCATAGCTTTTGTTTGTCTGAGAAAGTATTTATCTCACCTTCATTTCTGGAGGACAGCTTTGCTGGGTATGTTATTTTTAATTGGCAGTTTTTTCTTCAGCACTTTGAATGTATCATCCCACTGTCTCCTGGCTTGCACAGTTTCTGCTGAGAAACTTGCTTATAGCCTTATAGGGTTTCCTTTATATGTGACAAGTCTTTTTTTCTCTTGCTGCCTTAAAAATAGTCTCTTTTATCTTTGGCTTTTGATCATTTAATTATAATATGTCTTGGTGTAATCTTTGGGTTGGTCCTATATGGGAACTTTTGAGCTTGAGGAGCCTGGGAAGATCTGGGAGATTTTCAGCCATTTTTCCTTTAAACAAACTCTCTTCTCCTTTCGTTTGTCCTAGTTTCCTTCTCCAGGTCCCATAACACATATATTGATTCACTTGTTGGCATCCTATAAATCCTGTAGGCTTTCTTCACTCTTTTTCACTTTTTTTCTCTCCGACTGAATCATGTCAAATGACCTGTCTTTGAGTTTACAGATTCTTTCTTCTGCTTCATAGTGTTGAGGTCTCTATTGTATTTCTCTTTTCTTTCGTTATATTCTTCAGTTTGAGAATTTCTGTTTGGTTCTTTTCCTTTTTGTTGGAAATTTTCATTTTGTTCATGAATTTTTCCCCCTGATTTTGTTGAGCTATTTGTATTTTCTTGAACCTCACTGAGCTTCCTTAAGACAATTATTTTGAATTCTTTGTCAGGAAATTTATATATATCCATTTCTTTTGTGTTGGTTCCTGGGGCTTTTTTAGTTTTCTGTAGTGGTGTCAGTTTGCCTGATTCTTCATGATCCATGTAACCTTGCGCTGACGTCTGTGTATTTATTTAAGACAGTAAACACTTCTTCCTGTCTTTACAGGCTGGCTTTAACGGGTAAAGGCCTTCTTCTTCTATGTTCCTGTACTGATGGGATTGCTTTCAGGATTGCAGTTGAGCAGGGTAACCTGGCTGCTGCTGGGTCTGCAGTTGGGTCCAACATTGGCCTGTTCCAGGGGTATGGGTGGTTATGGATCCTGCCTCTATCCCAGGTAGACAGCGCTGACTCTGGAACTTAGTTGAGTAGGTCTAGAGGCTGGTCGTGGGGCCATTTTCAGGTCTGCAGCTGGTGAGCCTCTGACCAGGGAGGATATGGATGGGTGTGGCTCCAGCTATATCCTGAGTACACCTGTACCAGGTTTCTGGGTGGGCAGCACTGCCTTATAGAACAGGGCTGGAGTAGGGTCACAGCGTTCTTCAGGATCTACAGTTGGGACTGAGGTTGGCAGACCTGCCCTTGGGGGGCCCATACAGGCATGTCTCCTCCAGTTCCACGACTGCACAGTATTGCCTTTAGACCACAGAGATCAGTCCTAGAACTGAGTCGGAGGGCTGCCACAGATGCCACAGCTAGGTGTGAGGTCAAAGGACCCCTGCCAGGGGAAAAGATGGGTGTTTCTGGGTCCCTGGGCCAGGAGGAGTGTCTCTAGACCTCCTTCTAGTGGGGTTTGGGGTCGGGTCACAGGAGGTACAGTCAGGTCTGAGGTTGGCAGGTGTGATAAAAGGGCCATGGGTGGATGTGGCTCCTCTGGGGTCCTCTGGTAGTTGTAGCTGGTTTCAGGACCATGGTCAAGCTGGGTTGGAGCCAAGTCCATGGGGACAGGGCTGCTTTCAGTCTGTAGCTGGGATCCCTGCCAGTGAGCATACCACTGGGGCATGGGCCTGCCTTCTCCAAGTGATGCTTCTTGGTCTTAGGCTTCATTGGGTTTTGCAGCTTCCTGCTTAGATCCCTAAATTCCCACAAAGAGACTTTTGTCCGTGGATGGCTGCCAAGTGCTTGTTTGTGTTGGGGCATGTGAGCTGGGCACCTCCTCTTCCACCATCTTGCTGATGTCCTGCAAGCACTGTTTTAAGCACTTGACATTTCCTCTCAACGGCCTACAAGTTCAGTCCATTTTTCAAATGAGCCAAATGAAGTACAAATGATTAAAAAGCTTGACCAAGATTTTCTAGCTAAAGCCAGTATTCTCCCCCTGCATCAGTTTGACCTCTGAGTCTTTGTTCTTAAATACTGTGCTTCACCTCTGCCTCATGTTTATAAGTTTGTATCATGATAGCATTTTCTTCCATGCAGGTTCGTTGGGACCTGGCCTGGAAAAGGTTCCTGCAGGATGACTCATATTTTGGGCTTTTTGAAATTCAGTCTTGTTTTCCTAAGTGATGTGTCTTTATTGTAAATAGGAAATGGAAATCTAGAAGATGGTAATTTTGGTCATGGTATCCAGAAGCAGATAAATAAGCTTAAGAACTGAATGGTGGCTCAAAAAACAGTATGCTTCATTGGGTTGTCTTGGAGGCCTTTGAGTCCTGTGCAAATTATCATCTTCCACTGGGTTGCGGTCAGGGGCCCAGCCTGTTCATGATGGGAGGTCCAGAGGGGCTTGGCAGACTGTCTGGCAGCTGATGACTCCAGACAGAGCCTGCAGAGGTGCTTGGTGAATGCGGTGGCATTCTGCTTCATAAGTGCGAATGCTTGGTCCTGGCATAGGTAAACGGAGAGGCTCCTGGCACACAAATCCATTTTCTCATTGCCATGTACAAATTACTAGGAAGGGAAAATCTAGGAAATTAGAATACATATGAAAGAAAACAAAAAGTCAGTTTTCGTTCATGAACTATTTTGAGTATTTTAAAATTTATATTTATTTTCTCTATTTTATTTTCATTAGTAGACCTCATTGGAAGAATCCTGGTGTAAGTATTCTCTTATTTCCTTAGGATTATAGTTCTTGAAAGGTCTTTGTAAGAAATTATGTGAATGGAGTTTGGTTTTCTTTTTTAAAACTTTTCATAAGGAATTATATTCTTAGCCAAGGGCATGCTGCTCACATGAAGATAATTGACCACTATTACTATAATTAATGAGGTGAAGGGCACAGAAACTAGGAGAATCCTGTACCTGAAGAGCTTTTGGTACTTTGAAGCTTAGAAGAAGGGCCATCTAGAACCACCAATTACAGCTGGATCTGACCTGGCACCTGGTATTGTTCTGGTTGTATACCTTACCTGTGTTCCCCACAGTAACCCTGTGAGTCTTGTCACTCCACTTTACAGATGCACAAACCAAAGTCAAGAAGTTCTGTGATTTATCAGAGATCCTGCGGGCAGTAAAAGGAGGTAGTAGGGGTTGCTTTTTTCCAGTTTTTGTGTGTGAGGCACTAAACGTTAGGGACTGTCACAGTGTCTGTGCAGTATTAGCCTTCAAGGGCTGGTATTTGGGTTGGGGAGAAGGGAGGGAGCAGCGGTGCTGATGGGTGGGACGCAGTTCATCATGGCAGCTGGGTGTGTCAACACAGCCCCTGCTCTCCCTGTCCCCTCCTGCCCCACCCCCGTCCCGGCTCCCATGTTTTACAGCTTTCCTTCTTTTTCTTTTCTGGTACTTCTCCAAAGTCTGCAGACAGATGGATAGTTTTTTAAGAGATTTTTAAAACGCGTATGTCTCTGTGGAACTTAAGTTTCAGATGGATTTGGCTTAGAAGCGTGCTTTAATGTCACGGTTTAACTTGGAAGGAGCATCTCTTCAGGAAGATAACCTTGCACCTGCTTTTCTCTTTTCTAGCACACAGCGGAGCATCCCCTCCTCCATTACCTTCCCAGACCACTCCTTTGTACCTTAGATGTTGGTGTCTTTGCGGTTTAGTTGAGGAACTTTCTACCCTCATTCTCTGAAAGGTCCTGGGGAATCTCCTCCATGGCTAAGTCTTCAGTGACTGTATTTATCCTCACGTCTCCAAAATCTATGTCTCTAGCCCAGGAATACCCTGCTGAGCTCCAGCCTCTGTTGATCCAGTTGCATAACAGAAATTTCTGCCAGGGCAGCTGACGTCTCAGATCCTGTACCTGAAACAGTTCATCCTTTCTCCCACGTGTCCCCTGTTTCTATCTCAGTGGCCATACCACTCACCCAGGATGCTGCCCCAGAAACCTAGGGCCATTCCAGCCCCACCCTTGTTGCATCCTCTGCAGTCTCTGAGTCCTGTCGACTCTTTGTTCTTCCAATTTGGAGAATGCTCCTCCCCCAGGCCTCTCGTTTCTCTATACCTGCCTCATTCCAGGCCATTCTGCCTGTGTATAATCCGCCTCCTTCTACCTGCGTGATCTTTTGAAACTCGAATGCAACCTGTCACTTCCCTAACTGAAAACATTAATGGACCTAAAATTCCAGCCAATCTTAAGTCACGGTGCCCTTCGGTGCCCTGTTATCTCCTTAGATGCTCTGTGGTTGAGCTGTTCTGTCCCAAGCCTCTGTGACTCCATGCTCTTGCCCTAACTAGGTGCTGTGTCCAATAGTGAGGTAGCAGGCATTGCACGTTTGTGTATGTTTCTTTCGAGAGTTAACTGATCACTTTACAGGTTTTGGAGTCTGTCTTATAGACAGGAAGTAGGTAAGGAGAAGTACCTTTGTGTGGGTAGTTCTCTCTGCCTCTCCTTTTTACCCTTGATCACATTCCGGGATAAGCGTTTGCGTTTTGGAAATGGCAAAAGATGGGAGGGAAAGAGACCCAAGATTATAAATTTTGAACACGGAGAGTAGCAACCAGGGTTGCCAAGGTGCATCCCTCTAGGATGTGCCTGTCACAGTATAGTCTCTCTGAATGGCATTCCCCGAGTTGCACAGTGTACAGCCTGTGGTGCCAAACAGGACAGACCTGGGAGCAGCCCTGCTGTGAGGCTCCAGGGTCTGGACGGGAACGATGCCTGGCTGCTAGGCCTAGGAAGAATATGAACGGAGGTATGGGTGCACGGGTACACGTGTACACGGGAGTGTGTGTGGGGGGGTGGGTGGTAGGGTGGAGAACAGGGGCAGAGAGACTTATGTAGGATTGAGGGAAGTAATCTACCTCTGCCCCTACTTTGTTTCATTGGTTTCCTTAAGGGAAATATTTAAACCAAACCCAAAATTGTTAGGCCTAGATCTATAATCTAAATATTATCTGTTTTGTAGTAGATGAATTGGAGCTTACAACCAGACCTAGTAACCCTGTCTTTGGGTCTGTATCATAGGTAAACACCCTCCGTGTCCCTGGCTAGTCTTTTATTTTCCTCACTTTGGAAGCGGGCCCCTTACAGAGATTTGTATTTGTGAAAATTCCATTAGCACATTCTGACTCCTCCTCCCAAGTGGTGCAAAAGTGGAAATGAAAATACATCCCCATTAAATTCTGCAACGCGGTGGAACTGATTGTTAGGAATTACATTTAAAACTGTCCCCCAAACCCTTCCTTTTTGAAAAAACAGATTCTTGAATCTCAAATTTAAAAATAGGCAATCTAAGAGATGAACTGCAGGTCTTTTCTAACAGTGCCTCCTGGTCGGGGGACACAAATATTAGGAGCGAGGTTATGAAATACTTAAGTTCTGTACCTATACTGTTGCTCCCTGAGTGCTCCCAAGTTTACTTTATTTTAGGAAGATCGGCAGTTGTAATTATGTTGTCAAGCATTTGTCATTTTGCTGTAGCAACAACATTAAAACCCAGACAAAACGTTCCGCCCTGACTTGGATTAGAATAGCGCAAGGCACAGATCTTGGTTGCATGTCTTTTCTAAAGTGTGTGAGCAGCTGTTGAAGTCTGCAGTCAGCAGTGTGACTACTTTCTCCTTTGGGTTCAAGGGTAGATTCTAGGAAATCCTGTGTCTTGTCTCCATGGTGTTCTGTCGCCTTTCTGGATTTGGCAGAGTTGAGCGACTCAGGCACTGGGAGGTCTCCTGGGAGAATCGGGCTCCCTTGGCTGCATTCTCGCTTCCGTCAGTGAATATCCTATGTCATTGATCTGGTAGATTAGACTCCTGCGTTAGGAGGGACGTTGGTCTACACGACCTGAGGTCTCCCCTTTTTTGGGTGTAATGTGGTAGGAAAAGGGCAGCTTTGGAGCCAGACAGATCTGTTTTAAACTGATTCCAGCATTTTCTTTCTGGGCATGTCACAGCTTTCCTGGACTTCATTTGTAACACTGGGGAGGGAAATCATGCTTGTATCGCAGGGTATATGAGCTTAGAGATCTTGTGTGCGTGGGGAGGTCTGCCAAATAATAGATATCCAATAAATGGTGGTTGCTGTCCTTAAAATGTGTCATGTGTTTTTTGATAGGGACAGCCACTTAATTTCAGATGGTAATGAGAAAATCTTTGCTAACCCCATCCCCAGAGTCAGTGTGACGAGAACAGCTTTTTAAAAAGCCCCTTTGGGCTGCTTGGGAGGAGGCATCAGCTGACTTGTGTCCCTTCTCTCGTTGATGTTTCTAAGTCCAGAAGGTGCCTGTATTGGTCATCTTTCCTAGTTCTTTAAAGGACTGCCTTCCCCGTACGGGGCATAGTAAAAACCAGCAGAGGGCACAGACCTTGACGATAATGGGCCCCACTACTTCCTTTCCTCCCCTTTCACTGGTCCCTAAACCTGGCTCCTAACACGGTCCCCCCACCTCTCCACCCATTGTCATTTCAACACCCATGTTTTACTGTTTTTCTGCCTGAACTCTCCTTTTTTCCTTCAGTGTTTTCCTGTTTACCCTCCTACTGTGTGCAAAGCGAAACACAGACCCTCTTTCTCTGCCTACCTGACTCCCTCACCACTCCATGTTTCCCTTAGGAGAAAGGAATAAGACCTCCTTTCTCTCTCTGTTTTTGTGCATTTAGACATTTCGCTTGGATGGGACAGTTGACCTTTGGGATATGCCTCGAGGAGTGCTCTGAATCAGAGTTGGCACTAAACAGTAGGGAATTTTCACCAGCACAGGTATTCAGAAGGGTGTGCTTACTGTAAACACTGGTTTCTAAAGTTTCGTATCCTAATATGCTAGGGCATTACTTTGATCTAACGAAAACTTACATTGACTGTAGAAGTGGCCAGACTCCAGCAAAGCATGGCCGCTTGTTGGTTGCATCCTGTAAGCTCCGTCTAATCTTTATGGAAGCCACAGCCAACATTCACCAAGGAGGGCCTTGCTGAAAAGAAGTCTGAAGAAACGCTGCTCTGATTGAGGGGTGGAGTCAGCTCTGGGGGAGGAGGAGGGCGTGTGTGTTTTCTGTTGGTAATTTACCAGGCAAGCCAGAGTGCTGTGTTTTCATACTAGAACCTACCCACTTGCTTTTGCTTGTGCTGTGCCCTCCTCTGGGAATGCCCTCTCCCTCTGTCTGCCAGTTCCCATTTCAAATACGACCTTCTCCAGGAAGCTTGTCCTGATCCCTCAAGCCAATGCAGTCTCTGATTTTCAAAATTCATGGTTGAAAGCATTGCTTTATTCATTATAAAAGTTAAAACGATTCATTCTAATTGTGAAATCATTGGAAAAGAGAGAAATACACAAAGAAACAAGAACAAGGTACTCCTAATTCACCATTCTTAGAAAGCAACTTAGCATAGCGTAAGCTTTTCTGTCCGGCCAATTTTTTTTTTTTTTTTTTTTTGCACTTTTCACCTAGTAGTTGTAACGTGTATGCCGCTTTGCATTCTTCTCTCATGAGCACTGCCATTCCGTTAACAAATACTCCTAAAACATTTTAGTGGTCATATAATCTTTTATGATATGGCTATTGATTGACTCATCAGTTCTGATGTTGAATATTTAGCTTGTTGCCTATTTTCCTCTATCTTAAGAATCCTAAGATAAACATCGTTGTGCGTTTGGGATTTTTTTTTTTTTTTAAGGATAGATTTCTAGAAATGGAAAAATGAGCCTTTTCCTCATTTGAGAGCAGGATGTTTTTTTCTTCAGAAAGGAGAGGAGTGCAGGCTTTTTAATATAGGATTTTTTTTTAATAGAAAACTTCCACACACTCTTTTCTGGAAAGAAGGTAAAGTGTTGTTCATACAGTTGGATATGGATATGGTCTGTTTAGAGTGTAGTGTCTGGGGTAAAGGAAGTAGATAAAACAGTACTCATCAGCAGATGGAAAAACATACTGCTCTCAAATGAGGAAAAGGCTCATTTTTACCTTCTTTTGCTTTTGCTCCCAGGGTAAGTTTACACTCAGTGCCCACAGTGTCAGCCATTGTGGCCCTTCTTCTAACAGTCACTGTAGGGAAGATGGAGAATATGGAGCAGACCCCGTTTCTGAGGATGGAAAAAAGGGTAAAAGTCCCTAATAACATGGTGTTCTGCTTCAGGCCCAGTTGCAAAAGTGATGTTTGAAGGTCTTTGCCTTCCTCAGCTTTTGTCCAGATGAGCCACAGATTTGGGCATTTTAGTAGAAATTAAGGCATGGGCCGTATGCATCTGTCATCAGTCTACTGTTCCAAAAGGAGTATGTGTGCCTGACCTTAAGGGTCACCTGCCCTGAGTGAAGAACGAATGGTTAGGGGACTTGGGCCACTTGCTAACCTTCTTGTCCTGTGACTGTCTGTATCAATGGGCCTTTGCTTAGATCTTTGCTTAGATCTGCCATTATCTACTGGCAGATCTCTTGGATGTGGTGTTCTCCCTGCTAGGCAGGACCTCCTGTGTCCTTCCCCTTGTCCCTTCACCTAGCTGTCATGCCTCGCAGGTGGGTCTGTCCCAACACCTGTATCTCCAGGGGGCCAGTCCTTCTGTGATCACCCCAGGCTGTTCCTAGACACAAATGGTCATCAAACAAGATCCCTCCTTCCCCAAAGACTGTAGATTTTGTTGGGTATTGGAGATGCTGGGATTTCATCATCGTGAAGTACCTATTACAGGACCCATGTTTGCCATCTTTCCCCCGTCTTTCATGTATTATCATAGATTATCAAAGCTTCATAGATTAGAAATCTGTCATGGTAAGGGTGCTGGTAATTATGGACTATGTTTCCCAGATTTCTATATGCAGTCTTGGGCCAGGAGGAATATAGTAAATTCCAGCACAAGGCTGATAAAAGTAAAGATGATTAAAGCCCATTAGAGAGAGTACACATAAAAGAGAGCTTTATAATTACCAATAGCAAACTTGATCACCCGCATGATATATATTATTAGCCAACCAGCACAGAGAAGCCAGTCTCTTTGGGAGCGTGTGTGATATCTGAATGCAAGATAGTAGGTTTGCTGCTAATGGAACTACTGTAGGTCACTGTGAGGGATGACAAAGATACATTTTAAAGCCTGTATTTTGAGAAAATGAGCAGGGAGGCTTGGTAGGCACCCTTCTAGGTATTCCGAAGTCCTGAGGGACGGAGGACTTGAGCCTTTGAGGTCCAGTCAGCTGGCATCTGATCTTCTCAAAGTGGGGGCACTGTGATGTGATAGGAGAAAAGAAGAACACACCATAAACCTAGCATATCTGCCTGGAGCCTCCTTAGAACTTCAAGTTTTTAGTGGGGAGGGGAGGGGGAGGTAGTCCCTTAGTTTATAAATAACTGAAAACATTATTCATGAAATCTAATGCAGCCGTATCATGGAATAGAATGCAGTAGGTATGAGTATTTAAGATAAAGCTCAAGGTGTCAAAAGAATTTGAATACCCATTTTTTGACTTGATTATTTGTTTTTTGGGGTGTTGAGTTTGAGAAATTCTTTGTAGATCTTGGATACCAGCTCTTTATCTGTAGTGTCATTTGCAAATATCTCCTCGCATTCTGTGGGTTGCCTCTTTGTTTTGTTGACTATTTCCTTTGCTGTGCAGAAGCTTTTTATCTTGATGAAGTCCCAAAAATTCATTTTCGCTTTTGTTTCTCTTGCCTTTGGAGATGTGTCTTGAAAGAAGTTGCTGTGGCCGATGTGGAAAAGGATACTGCCTATGTCCTCCTCTAGGATTTTGATGGATTCCTGTCTCCCATTTAGGTCTTTCATCCATTTTTAGAGTTTATCTTTGTGTGGGGTGTAAGAGAATGGTCGAGTTTCATTCTTCTGCATGCGGCTGTCCAATTTCCCCAGCACCATTTATTGAAGAGACTGTCTTTTTTCCACTGGACATTCTTTCCTGCTTTGTCAAAGATGAGTTGACCATAGAGTTGAGGGTCCATTTCTGGGCTCTCTGTTCTGTTCCATTGATCTGTGTGTCTGTTTTTGTGCCAGTACCCTGCTGTCTTGGTGATCACAGCTTTGTAATATAGTTTGAAATTGGGCAATGTGATGCCCCCAGCTTTGTTTTTCTCTTTCAACATTTCCTTGGCGATTTGGGGTCTTCTCTGGTGCCATACAAATTTTAGGATTGTTTGTTCCAGCTCTTTGAAAAATGCCATTGGTATTTTGATCGGGATGGCGTTGAAAGTATAGATTGCTCTCTGTACCTTCAACACTATCCCAAACTGGAGGAGATGATGCTAAGTGAAATAAGTCAAGCAGAGAAAGTCAATTATCATATGGTTTCACTTATTTGTGGAACATAAGGAGGAGCATGGAGGACATTAGGAGAAGGAAGGGAAAAATGAAGGGGGGGAATCGGAGGGGGAGAGAAACCATGGGAGACGATGGACTCTGAAAAACAAACTGAAGGTTCTAGAGGGGAGGGGGGTGGGGGGATGGGTTAGCCCGGTGATGGGTATTAAGGAGGGCACGTTCTGCGTGGAGCACTGGGTGTTATATGCAAACAGTGAAACATGGAACACTGCATCAAAAACTAATGAGGTCATGTATGGTGACTAACATAACATAATAATAATGATAATAATAATAATAATAAAAGAGTTTGAATTCTACTGAGGAGTGTGATTGAAGACCACATCTCCATTTACTTGCTTCCATTCCCAGAGTCTTGTCTTCACGCTCTTGGGTACCGTCAGGGGTACTTTGGTGAAAAGGTTTGAGAATTATTGACAAGGAAATGAAGCAGTCACTGTGAAACTGCTGGTGTGCTTGTGTGGAAGGAGGAGATTGTGTGTGTGGAAGACACAGGGCCCAGGAGGTAAATGAACTCGTGTGACCGACTAGCTCCATCTAGTAGGCAGTGATAGGGCGGAGGTGTAGATAGTTAGCAAAGGTCTCATCATGGGAAAGGTGTGGCGGGGAGGCACCACTCAGAGCTAGCTGACTGTTGACAGGTTTTTGGATTTTTCACAGGTTGGAAATGGAGGTTTTTCTGTGAAGTTTCCCTATCTTCAAACTATTGTGGGCCAAACAAAACACACCCGTGGGTGGCTAGTGGAGATGACCATTCTCAATCAGTTCCTAGTAAGGGCTTGGCACATTCAGTTCTCTGTATGCAGAGGTCTCTGTCAAGGTTTTCCCTACTCTTTCTCCAATTTGCATGATTCTGTAACTCCCAAGAAGCGGGCAAGATTTATTGGTATATAGAGACTTAAGTTTAAATTACAGATACTTGTATTAAGGAATTCCTAAATGTCAGAGAAGAACAGAATTTCATGATAAAATTAGCCAAATGCCCTGCCTAGTGTCAGTGCCTTATATGGCATCCTCGTTAGAAAGAGCCTCAGAGGTTACCTTGCTAATACTCCACAGTCTCAGAGATGTGATGGGGTCTGACCTGGATGTTCGTAGGCATTAGGTGTGCCTAATGGAGTGCTGTGGAGTAATACCCAACCCACTACAATATTCCTGGAGCGGTGCTGGCACCTTCCACAACCTTACAGCTGACCTGGGGCTGCTAAACATCCAGGTCAGAGGGATGACGAATTGCCTGGCCTTCTGCCGGATTGGGCAGTTGGCATAATGTGGGTCCAGAGAGCTGATTCTTCCCTCACTTCTCTGCTCACACGCTGAGTCATCTCTCTCCTGCTGGTTCATTCCTCTACGCTGAAGGCTGCCCATCTCCCCGTGTCCTGGAGGCATGCTGAGGAGAGTGCCCAACAGAAGCTTCCAGGAATTGAGTGACTTTCTGTCAGCCTCTGGAAAAAGACTGTAGTCCTTACAAAGGTGGCCTGCAAGGCCCTGGCTGACCTGGCCCTTCACTCCTGCTGCAGCCTCTTCTCTCCGGCTGCTACCGTTGCTCTCTGTATTTCAAAGCCAGGGACTCTGCTTCAGGTTTTTGTTGTTGTATATTTGTTTTGGGTACCCCCAAAATAAACATATACTTAGTTTTGGAATAATTTTGGATTCATAGAAAACTTGCAAAGCTAATATAGAGTTCCTGTGTGTTCTCTTACCCAGTTTCCACTGATTTAACATCTTATAGTGCCATGGTATATTTGCAACAAGAAGACACCTACATTGATATATTACCATTAACTGAACTTCAGGCTTTGTTTGAATTTCACCATTTTTCCCAATTTTTCTGTTCCAGGATCTGCTCCAGGACCCCATACTGAATGTAGGCATAATTCAGTTTTGCCAAAACTTCCTGCTTCCTGCCATCATCTTTCCCTTTTCATTAGGTATTCACTTTGTACAACCATTCTCAGCTTGGTGAATGCCCTGGGGATAATTGCATATTCATTTGTGGGTTAACTTTTGAACACAAGAGCTTTAAACCCCCTGCCAAATGATAGGTCTATTGGCTGAGAAGGCATAGCACCCAAAACAAAGGTGAATGGTGGCTTCTCAGGAGCCTTTGGAACAGAATAGGAGCAGGTGGTACCTGGGCACACTTTATCCATCCCTGAGCTCTGTGGGAAAGGTGACCAGTGTGACTCACAAGCTGGGACTCCCAACTGCAGTCATGTCTGTTTTATTTTTTCAGTCATACCAGAGTATAATCTATACCTGTGTTTATCTCTGGGTGAATTCAGTCATGCATGCTAGCCAGAAGGGGTGGTGATGGGGCAGGAAAGAATACACTTCTCCCTCCCCAGCTGGTGCACCTTTGACTGTGCCCAGGCCTGACATGTGTTGGTTGTGTGCTGCTTTGTGTTGGGGGTGGTGGGACATTGTCCAGGAACCGCGGGGTCTTCCCCATTGCAGCACCAGGGGCTGGAATGGTCCAGAAGGATGCCCCTCCTGATGAGAGTATTTCTCTCCCAACCTGGTCTCATCTGGTACCTTCTTTGATAGAAGCGGTGATCATGAGTAATGTTGACTAAGTGGTTTTTGCTGTAAGCAACAAGTTGATTCTGTTTTTCTAAATTATGTTTTTATTTTTAAGAAAGTAATAGAGTAATATAAATTGGCAAGGTTAATAGGGCCAGAGTTTAAAACTAAAAATAATAACTCCGTCATACTTCTATTATGGTCTGCTTCTCAAAGGCAACCGTTTTCAACCTTTTTTAGCTGGTTCTTTTAATATTTGCCTTCAAATTTTAAAACAATACACATATATCTAGCTCTTGATTCAGTGGTGCTAGCCATTGTCTGTTCCATCTTTCCTCCTCTCTCGGTGTGTTTCGTTGTATCAACACACACACACACACATACACACACACACACACACGGTATTCAGTCAAATCCATACTCACTATCCTCATTATTATGACTGTTTAAATGCGACTCTTGCCATGCAGAATACTAATACTTTACTTCTTTTATTGTACAACTTTTTTGTTTTTCCTTGAGTTCAAGCTGGTCTCATGTTTTCATTAGCTTAGTTTATTTCAAATGTTTGGTGGAGTTCCCAAGGTCTCCACCAGCTCTACAGAACTCAACAAAAATTTCCAGAGTTAAATATCAGATTATATCTGTCAGTCCCAGTTACCTTCTGGGGAGATTCTCCCAGAACCTTCCATTCCCCCAGGCCGATCACGACTCTTCTCCTTGGGAAGACCCAAAGGAAAATTTTCATCACATTCCAATATCAGAAAGACTATTCTCTTGAGAAGGACTGTCTCTTCTCTGAAATTTTTTTTTTTCCATCTGATGGCCCCTGCAATACTGTGGCTGATCATCTTTCCATCTGTGTGTGTTGGCCTCTGAGAGCTGAGGGTGGTCATCCCCCCCGCCCCACACTGCCCCAAACTGACAACACCATGCCATCTTGTATATTTATTTTATTCCCATTTGATCACATTTTCCTCCCCTTGTTTCCTTTCACTCAGCCGTCATCTTTCTAAAACCGTATTTTACAAACCAACACAAATTCATACATGCAAATTTTTCTTGTATTTTTAAAATCAGCTTTATTGAGATGTAATTCACATACCATACACTTTGTATATTTAAAATGTACAGTTCAGTATATTTTAGTATTCATAGCGTCGTGCAGTCATCACCATGATCTAAATTTAGAATATTGTTCATGTCCTAAAAGAAACCCATACCCGTTAGCAGTCACTCCCCATTCTAGGTGAGGGTAGGCCCCTCACCTAGCCCTAAGCAACCGCTAGTCTGCTTTCTGTCTCTATAAATTTACTCATTCTGGTCAAGTTGTATAAACTGAATCATGCACCATGTGGTCTCTTGTTATTGGCTTCTTCCTTCTTACAGCATGTATCTTACTTCATTCCAATACATTTGAGTTAATTCCACTTTTGGCTATTATGAAGAATGCTGCTACAAACATTTGGGTATGTTGTAATTTCTCTTCAGTATATTAATACCTAGGAGTGAAATTGCTGAGTCATATGGTAACTCTCTTTCGTCTTTGAGGAGCAGCCAGACATTTTTTTAGAGCGGCTATACTTTTCTATTCTCACCAGCAGTGTATGAGGGTTCTGATTTCTCACATCCTTGTCCAAACGTGTTATTGTCTGTCTCTTTTAGCCTAGCAATCCTAGGGAGTGTGGAGTGCTACCTCACTGTGGTTTTGACTTGCTTTTCCCTAATACTAATGCTGCTGAGCATCTTTTCATGTGCTTACTGGCCATTTGTATATCTTCTTTAAGAAGTGTCTACTCAAATCCTTTGCCTCTGAAAATATAGTATCTTTATTGACATATCATTCACATCCGTGTAATTCACTTAAAGTGTACAATTCAGTGGTTTTTAATATAATCAGAGTTGTGCAAGAATCACTACCATCAGCTTAAGAACATTTTCATCACTCCCCCCCAAAAAAACCCTTTCCAGTAGCTTTTCCATCACGTGGGGGACTCTGTGTGTGCACATGCACGCGCGTGTGCAATTGTGTGATATATGTATATATGTGTGTATGTGTATAATCATGCTCATCCATTTATCCATATAGTTGGTTCAGCAACCATTTATTGAGCCTGCCTGGGGCTGTTGCTGTCCCAGGACCGTGGCCAGAAGGCAGAATACCGAGACTTCTGTCCTTCAAGACCACACAGTCTGTTGCAGGAGAACATGAACTCTCCCCGCAGCAGGGTCCGCTGTAAGCAGTGGGTCTCACCCATGAAGGAGCTGATTATCCAGCTGTGAATCACTCAGAGCCTTTGTTTGTCTTCTTTTTGGCCATTTCACAGCTCATTAGTTTTGTTTTAAGGATGGGTGGAGAGAGAAGAATAGGGAGAAACTGAATTCAGTTTGTTTGAAGCTTTGTTGTAAAGGGGTGAATACCAGTTGAAATGGCATTCTTAACTTATCTGGGGATTTCATCTATGTTGATCTTGCTCTTTATAGATAATTGATTTGATGGTTTTAATTTTTTAAACAAAATGAATGCATGTATATGGTTAAAAAGGTATTAGGCAGAAGGTGAGGGCTTCTCTTCTCCCTATTACCTCCCCAACCCTAGACTTTCTCTGCACAGGGAGCTACGACTAGTCTCTTTTGCAGCCCTCTGAATTTTTATTTTCTAATTTATGTACTCAGATACTTTGTTAAAAGTACACAGATCATATCAGACACAGTGTTCTGCATCTTGTTTCTTTTTTTCTTCAGAGATATTTCTATATCAATGTGTAAAAACCCACTGCATTCCCCTTAGAATTACAGAGTGCTCCTTTATGTGAATGATGATGACTCAATCAGCTCTCTTTTGATGGACATTTAGGTAGTTTCTACCTTTTTGCTGTTACACACAGTGCCCTGTGAAACTTTTGGACAAGTGTCTATCTCATGCTCTTCTGCAGGTTTGCATTAATGGATTATTATGTATGTCATTAAGCCATGAAAGGTCATAGTTTTAAGTGATTTTCAGCTGGCTGAGGAATTGTGAGGATTCGGGTGGTAGTGTGATTAATTGTATGTGGTTTGGGTGCAACCTGGTAGGAAAAGCTCATACTCAGATTTTGAGAAAATACTCGAACATTAGTTAGAAAAGGACCGAAATAGGGGCACCTGGGTGGCTCAGTCAATTGAGTATCCAACTCTTGATTTTGGCCCAGGTCATGATCTCAGGGTTGTGAGATTGGGCCCTGTGTTCTTGTTTTGGGCTCCGTGCTACGTGTGGAGCCTGCTTAAGATTCTCATCCCCGCTCCGCCACTGCATGTGTGCTCTCTCTCTTAAAAAAAAAAAAAAAGAAAAAGACCCAAATATATTGTCCATTTCAGGGTGTTGAACTTATTCTTTGCATCTTTGTATGACTTTGGAGGCTGGATGGATCATGACTAAGTTTTGCTTGGGCTTGGAGACAGACGGAAGGACCAGTGTAGCTTGGTTAGAGAAGATACTTCCAAGTAGGAAACAGGTAGCTGTCCCAAATGCGGATTGTGTAAGAGATAGCATTTGTGAATAGCACCTACCCATTCTGGTTTGTAGTAATAAGACTTTTCAATAGTTCATGTTCTGGAAACACTTATACAGTGAGCAGGTCCTGGAGACAGAATCTCTAGATTAGCAGTAAAAGTCTCCACCCTGGCAGCTGAAGAAGAGAGGTGTCTCGAACCCTGGGAGGTCTGAGGGCAGCTGAGGGGGAGGCAGAAGGCAGCGCCTTGTGACTGAGTTAGGCTGGAGCTAATGTTTGAGGTCCGGCTCACTGTGAGCTGCAGTTTCCCACGTGGGGCCCTCTGGCTTCCTCATTGGCTTGTGGAAAGGAGCTAAGGAGAGAGATGAAGGATGTGGGCAGATCACTGCTCGGATGTATCCAGGCCTCCAACCTAGGACCTGGTATAGCCTGCAACACTTACTAGTGCTTACTGAGTGGATTTTAGGAGAGTGAACTTTTGCGGGTGGTTTGAGAATTGGATTTTCCTTTAAATGCTTTGGCATAGTTTGAAGTGGGAGCTGTTGGGAGATGATTGTTTCTTACTGGCCTGGGCAAGCAGGGACAGCCCCATTTTTTTGTGCTTTTACAAAACATTGTATCCTCACTGAATCCTTATAATACCGTCAGTGAGGTAGATATTGTTGTCTATATATATTTTTTTAAAGATTTTATTTATTTGACAGAGAGAGGCACAGTGAGAGAGGGAACACAAGCAGGGAGAGCGGGAGAGGGAGAAGCAGGCTTCCCGCTGAGCAGGGAGCCCGATGTGGGGCTCGATCCCAGGACCCTGGGATCATGACCTGAGTTGAAGGCAGACGCTTAACGACTGAGCCACCCAGGCGCCCTTGTTGTCTATATTTTAATGGATGAGGGTATTACCACCGTTTTATTGATGATCATTCTGTAATTGGTTTCATCCGTGTGACCTAATCAATGGCAAGTAGCTGTGGGCCAGCCAGTGCAGTGCTGAACTGAACACAGGATATTCTCACATGTGGGGTATCTGGGTGCCTCAGTTGGTTATGCACCTCTTGATTTTGGCTCAGGTCATGATCTCAGGGTCCTGGGATTGAGTCCCGCATTGGGTTTCACACTCAGCGGGGACTCTGCTTAAGGGTTTCTCCCCCTCTGCACGTTCTCCCTCTCTCTTTCTCTCTCACATAATAAATCCTTAAAAAGAAAAAAAAAAAAAGCCTAAAGCTGTAACTACTGGATTTGGTTCGTGTAGATTGTCTCTTAGTCAAAACAGCCCTGGGTATAATATGTGAGCTAACGTGCCCATCAGACTTACTGAGGGGAGAGACTTGAGTGAGATGCTTGGCGCACTCTCTCATGACACAGCTGAGCACTCTGAGTGCTCGGGGTGAAAAGCATGTGGGTTTGGCCTGAGGAAACCAGAAGAAGCTGTCAGAGCAGAGAGTATCAGAGCCAATTACGAGCAGCCTTTCTTTCCATGGAGGTCCCACTTGGTCTGGAGGAGGGGTTCTTAAAGTCCTGCCCAGTTAGATAATTAGACAGGGTCAGTTGAAAAATTCTTGATTAACCATCTGCATTCTGTCCACTGCCAACGCCTTCCCTCCAGAAGCTTCTGACTAGAGTTTCTGTCGAACCTTCCACATTTCTTAGACATAACTTTAAATCTGGTTGTGCTGCAAGAGCCATGGATTTCACACCATCTGAATTCCATTCTGTTCACTTTCTGTTAACATTTGGGGTAGTTATGGTGAATTTCCTGTCCTGCTGAGAGTGAAGCTGGGTGCCTGCATTAGTCCAGGTGGGTAACGCATGCCCTTTCCCTGTGGCCGATGCCCTGCCCCTGTTACCGCTCAGCTCCGTGTTCCTCGACCACCAGTGCTTTGTTTTTCCAACCGTTTTCCTCTGCCACGTGTCATATGATTTCCATCATTCTTACCCTCATGAAAACTTTCAGAGACAGTATGGAATTTTATCCATCTCTGTCTCCCTCAGCCCCTCCCACAGCATATGAGGCGCTTTCTAAGTTCCCTGTCCTTGCTACGTGAAATCTTACCTGGCTGGGTCTTAATTGGAAAGCAAGCAGGGCCAGTTTCCAAACTACCGTCTGTTTAGTCAAAGCGAATTAAAACTTTTGAGCAGGCAGAGGAGGAAGAGGGGAGCATTTCCTGAACCCCTATCCTGGGCCAGAAACTGGAGCTAATAGGGTGAATAAGGCAGGGCCCTTGAACTTCAGAGGCCTGGTCTGTGGGAGAAGAGGCTAGACACTGCTCCAGTGGCTGGGCAAGAGTGTGAAACAGTGCACTGTCACCAGGGAAAGAATGAAGGCTCTTGGAGACGGCCTCAGACCGGCTGCAGGATGGTGGCCACAAAGGGGCAGCCCCTTTCTGATCAAATCATGGGACAGCATGCACAGGGCTAACCATGCCTCCTGGCTGAGCAGCCTGCCCATTCATGCAACATTTTAGGACCAAATAAGAAGATAAAGCACAACAGGGCGCCTGGGTGGCTCAGTTGTTAAGTGTCTGCCTTTGGCTCAGGTCGTGATCCCGGGGTCCTGGGATCGAGCCCCGCATTGGGCTGCTTGCTCAGTGGGAAGCCTGCTTCTCCCTCTCCCACTCCCCCTGCTTGTGTTCCCTCTCTCGCTGTGTCTCTCTCTGTCAGATAAATAAAACCTTAAAAATAAAAGAAGATAATGCACATGAAAACCCTTGGGTGCCTAAGTGCTTATTGTTTTATTAAATTTCAGTCATAGCCCCAAGGAGAATAAGTAGCATCTCATTTTCTGGAATTTCAGGAAGTTTTCTTCCAAGCCCCACATGATGGAAACTCCAGGGAAGAGTGTTGCAGGCGGAGAGAGAGGATCTAGACTTGCCATCAATCAGGCACTTGCCTCCTGGAGGCAGGTGGATGGAAGGTGGCTGAGGAGGGAGCAGAGATAGGAGGCACTGGTGAATGAGGGGGCATGGCCAGGCTGAGGCAGGACCTTCCCTGTGAGTCTCGAGTTTAATCTGCCAGTGAGGCATTTTCAGGGTTCGAACAGGAGCTTGTGCTGTAGGAGCGCCCCCACTTTTTTGTGTTTGTGTGAGGGAGCCCTATATAGGATAAAATTGTATTCAGAAGAAAGGGATTTGTGACCTCAAGAAAAAAAAATGAAAGACACTGTCATGAATGGGGAGCCACTGGAGATTTCAAAGCAAGCACTTGATGTGCTGTGCTAGGTTCTCTTGGGTTGTCTCGAGCAGAACGCTGTGTAGCCATGTGAGCATGATCAAGTCTCATGAGAAGTGAGGGAGGCGAGGACAGTGTCAACAGCCACTCAGCCAGGCCTTCTGAGGCGTGGAAGGTCATGTGGGCTGTCGAGGATGTCTGCCCAGCCTGGAGCTCTGCTCTCCTATCTCTACTGGTCTCCTCCTGCACCCTCATCTTCTTCCTCCCCCACAGGCAGGCTTACACTCTCTTTCCACTCGCCTCCTGGCCTCGATTGCCACCGAGGAGAGAGGTGCTGGGGAGGGACAGAGCTTGAGGAGCACGTGGGGTGGAGTGAAAAGAAGAGGAGCAGTGGGCGCAGCATTTGGCTGATTGTGCCGTGATGGGTGGCGGTGCTATTATTGGAAATAGGGAACCCAAGGGTCGGGGAATAGGCAGAGGCTCTCCGTTCTGGATGTCTGAGTCTCACAGTCCTGCAGGCACATGGTCAAGATGCCAGGGGGCCGCTGGGAAAAGGCCCTTGGCTTGTGACAGAACCTGCACAGCATTGTATCCTGGCAGTTTGTTGTGGTCAAGACACGTGCGAGAGAGCTACCACAGGGAAGCGTGCGAGAGAGCTACTATGGAGAAATGTGGGGGTCGTTAGGTCAGAAATGGGGTAACTGCAGAGTGAGCTCAAAAGCAGAAGCCCGGTCAGTGGAAGTATTGAACATCGGACTCCGAAGGATGGAGACAGAGATGCCTCCAACCAGGGTAAAGCTGTAGGCAGCCCCAGCTTCCCAGACACAGCTGCTCACCATGGTGAGTGAGAACTGGCATGTGCCGCTGGTGACCATCACAGGACCGCGCACTTGCCAAGACAAGGGTTTAGAAAATTATACGTGAGAAACGAAGCCAAGACAGGCCAGTGGAATTTAGATATTTGAACTAGAAAACACCAAAGAATGTCTGTCTGCCACATGTTTGTAGAATGCTTTTTGCCATCTGCTTGCATTTGCTTTTTCACTATGCTACTGCGTCACGTTCCTTTTCTTTGTCCATCCCCCACCGACCCCCCCAAAAAAAATCCCCACACAAAATGATATCCATCATAGATTTTATTTATTTATTTTAAAGATTTTATTTATTTATTTGACAGAAAGAGACACAGCGAGAGAGGGAACA
>NW_027397135.1:5514418-5544278 GCF_003265705.2 Callorhinus ursinus
CTCTGTCAAATAAATAAATAAAGTCTTTAAAAATAAAAATTAAAAAAAATAAAAAAACAGGACACAGTGACAGCTATTAGAAATGATAGTTGGCAGAGTTAGGAGACAGAGCGATGAAAAATTTGCTGATATTCTTCCAGAAATGTGGTGTTTTGGATGGAATGCCATTGCTCTCTGCAACAGTTAAAACAAAGAATTGTTTACCTTGCAGACCAGAATTCTGCCGTTCTCCTTCCTATTTTCATTCATCCCCCACCCCCATCCCACATACTCAACAGGAGAAAAGGTAAGGAGGAAAATTCTGGGAGGGTTACACGTACCCAAAAACAGAGCATCAAGAGGGTGAGGTAAAAATGCTCAACACATGAATTGAGTGTAGCTGCAGGTTAGAGGTGCCTAAGGCAGGTCCGTCAGAGCACATACCCGGGGACTGTGTTGGGGGCGTATTGCCTTTCGTCCTCTGAACACACGTATTAAGTACCCTGTACATGCAAAGCAGTGTAGTAGCATTGGGGAACCAAACATGAGTTACGCTGATATGTGCCTGCCTTTGTGTTTAGGAGAATAAGGGGTGGTGAGCCCCAGTTAACACCCAGTTACTAAATTCTATGTAATTACAAAGGAGAAGTCCAGAATGTATAAATGGTAGGGTCAGACTGTATTGGGGGTGGTCTGCAGAGTTCCGCTTTTACATTCAGACTTAGGAAGAAATTCATATTGCAGCTGAGACCTGAAGGGTGAGTAGCTGTTCGGTGAAATTGCAGTGGGTGCTGGGGGGTTAATGTGGGGCTGCCCTGGTAACTTGAAGACCCAGGGAACAACGGTGTGGGACTTTCTGGGGACAAAGAATGGACTGGCGGTGCTTGGCATGAGATGAGGCATAAGTTGGACTGCCTTTTAAATGTGGGTGACCCCATGGTCGTTCAGCCTCTCGTTGAGCTTAGCCAAATCTCAGCTCTTTTTAGGCTCTTGTGCTCCTTACAGTTAGAATCCAGACTTTGAGCACTTTATATGCTATCAGAGAATCCAACATACTTTCCATCTAAAGTGTAAGTCACATAGGGAGGCTAGTACACAGCTTAAGTTAGGAAGCCCTTATTTACTTTTTGGCATTTTGCCCTTGAAGCTGCTGTGCTTATTAACCTTTGTAGGCATTTCTATCAACAAAAGATAAGAAGTTGATATTTTCTCATTAGTCTGGTGGTTAAGTTTTGGATCTGCTGAAAAAGATTTAGGCCCAACTGGAGAAGAGTGGCCTTTTTAAGCGTATGTGTGTTATCCATTTGGGGGGCAGTGTGTGATGGTTGGAAACGACTGACTTTACTATGCTCAGTCACTTCCTGTGATACATGGCATCCAAGCAGGGTGCCCACGTTATAGATCAGGTGGTTGCCGAGCCAAGCTGTTGACCTTCTCATGACTTAGCTCTTGCCCTCTGCAGTCACGTTGAAAGGGGGGCCCTTCCTGGGTTAGGCCCTGAGGGAGAGTATCCAAAGGCTTCATCTCTGCTCCATGTTTTTTTAGAATTGGGTCCGTGACTAAGGTTGATTATATTCATTTGTTGCCAGCAAATAACAGTAGCTCTACTATTTCCATCTGTTATCACTGCTTTCAGACCATTCTAATTAAATCTCCCAGTCATCAGTTTTTTGAATGAATGATGTTTCGTGGCATTTGGAAAATTTGTCACATAAACTTTTTTGGCTGCAGCTTGTGTATTCCCTTTGTGCTGTGCTAGCAAGTAGCACCTCTGTGTCTTTTTAGCAGCTAAGAACACTTCCTGAGCGTGAAGGTGGTTGGTTTGGCCCCTGGACAGGCTTTGGGCTCCTTGGGTTTGTGGTGGTTTGTGGCGGGTTGGCCAAGTCTTGGCCACACTGCTAAGTGCTCGTGTCTTTTATTTTGCTCTTGGAGATGCAGTCAGTGATAGTGCTGAGACTTGAGGGGTGTTCTAAGGTCTAATTTCTAATGACTCGGAAAGTTTATTTTGGGGAGGATGGAAGTGGGGTCTTTCTTTTTAAAGATTTTATTTATTTGACAGAGAGAGAGAGAGAGAGAGAGCACAAGTAGGCAGAGCGGCAGGCAGAGGGAGGGGGAGAAGCAGGCTCCCCGCTGAGCAGGGAGCCGGACGTGGGGCTCGATCCCAGGACCCCGGGATCATGACCTGAGCCGAAGGCAGCCACTTAACTGACTGAGCCACCCAGGTGCCCTGGAAGTGGGGTCTTTCATGTGGTTTCAGTCGTCATTTTAGTTTTCTTCTAGGCAATGAAATAATGCCTGAGATAAATCTCATTCCGGCTCCCTGAGAGAGATTTGACAGACATAACTAAGACTGGGATTATGAATTATTGTGACACATCTGTACCTCACCAGAAAAAAATGCACAGACGTTAGAAACCTGCAGACCTTATCCAGACCCCAACTTTCTGCTCATTTCCTGTGTCACCTTGCCAGGTGAAGTCACCTATCTGAGACCTTCATTTACGCGCTTGTAAGTACACACACCGCCTAACTCTCAGGGTTGTTAGGCTGTTCGGTGAGATTCCATACGAAGAGTACCCGGAGGAGAGTAGGCATTGCATAAACGGAGATAGAGTGAAAAGATGCTCTACCTCATTAGTCCTTAGGGAAATGCCAGCTAAAACCACAACAGGATACCAGTAGAGTATCAGATGGTTGAGATAAAAAAGCCAGGTAATAGCAACTGTTGGTGAGGCTGTGGAGGAACTGGAGCCCTGACACACTGCAGGTGGGAATGGAAGATAGTTTAGCTGCTAAGGAAGACAGTGTGGAGATTCCTCAAGAAGCTAAACATTGAGTCACCAGATGGCCTGGCAGGTCCACTCCTGGGTATGTGTCCAAGAAATAAAGATGTATCTGCATGCAAATATTCATAGCACCTTGTTCACAATAGCCCAAACAAAGAAACAACTCAGATGAATGGATAAACAAAATGTGGTGCATTCATTCAATGGAATAGTATTCAGCACTAGCAGTGAGTGCACTGCTGATCTAGTTAACAACTAGATGGACAGAATCTAGACATAAAAGGCTATAAGTTTATGATTTCATGTAATTGCACCTTGTGGAAAAGGGAAGACAAAGCTAAAGGACTGATCAGTGTGGCCTGGGGCTGGGATAGGAGCTAGAATCGACTACAGAAGGAAAAGAGAACATTTTGGGGTGATGGAAATGCTCTAAAACTGGATTGTGGTGTTGAATGTACAAAGTATATAAATTTCTAAAAACTCGCCAAACTGTGCATTGAAAATGGGTGGGTGACGTTTATGGTTATGATACCGTGATTTATGCTAAGAAATACGTATTTGGTTTTCATTCCAGTAAAGGCATCTGTTGTTATATTAATGACTTGAGTTTTGGAAAGCATCTAAGGATGGGGAGGCTGGTTGACTGGAGAACCAACCATATGCTGGAATTTTCAGGCCTTCCCCTGATTCCCCAGGAGGGGAAAGGGGCTGGTGGTTGAATGATTACCAGTGGTTGTTGGTTTAATCACTAATGCCTACGTGACGAAGACTCCATAAAAATCCAAAAGGACTGGGTTCAAAGAACTTCTGGGTTGGTGAACACATAGAGATTTGGGGAGAGTGGTGTGTTCAGAGAGGGCATGGAAGCTTCACACCCCTTCCTTTTATCTTGCCCTGTGCATCTTTTCCTTCTGGCTGTTCCTGAGTTATATCTTTTTATAATAAACCAGCGATCTAGTGAGTAAAATGTTCTGTGGGCCATATTAGCAAACTAATGGAACCTAAGGAGGGGGTTGTGGGAACCTCTGATCTATAGCCAGTAGACCAGAAGTCCAAGGGACAAGGGGGAAGGTGGGAAGGGGCACTCTTGTGGGACTGAACCCTTGACCTGTGTGATCTAATGCTGTCTCCTGCTACACAGTGTCAGAACTGAGTTAAATTGTAGGACACCCAGCTGGTGTCGCGGAGTTGCTTGGTGGTGCGGGGAAAGCCCCCACACATCTGGTGTCAGAAGTGTTGTGAGTCATGGAGAGTATTGGAGAAACATAGGAGTGTAAGTTTTCCGACATAATGGTATATACATTGAACCTCATGTTGAGCTAGAACTTGGATCCCGTGACTGTCTCATAAATTATACTTTATGTTGATAACTGTTTTAAAAAAATAACATGTTTTTCAGAACTCTTGTGTTCAAATGGCATGACTAGGAATGCCTGTGTGCCTAAGGGTCTTGAGTCTTTCAGTGGATCCCGTCTTTTAAACTAATTTAGGACTCACGTGCCCTTTGCATCATGCCACAACAGCTTCTGAATATTGTTAGAAGAATTTAAGGCTCAGGTAAAGAGATTTTTGCAAAGTAACCCAAAAGAAAGCACACTGTCCCAAAATAACACTATAAATTTAGACTTGTACTGTCCCATTTTTCCTAAAAAAATACATATTTTTTTACATTGTTAAAATTAAATGTATATAATGTGTTTTTAAAATGACTGCATAAGATGAACATTTTTCATGATGTTAAACTTTTTATAAATACAGTTTTAATTGCTGACTGTATGAGTATTTGTTTCAATACACCCTTTCTAGCTTTGTATATTATTTTTCACGAACTTTGTTCAACTGTTACTTTTTATTTAATTTGTAGTAGAATAATGTTCACTTTTGTTAACCAATTATATTTCCTCATTTTAAATGTCTCTTTATGCCCACTTTCCACTTCTTTATTAGGCTGTAAGTGATCTGCTATCTATCTATTCATTTATTTGTTTGTTTGTTTGTTTATTTATTTATTTATGATTTTATTTATGATTTTATTTATTTGAGAGAGAGTATGAGCAGGGAGGAAAGGGAGAAGCAGGCTCCCCACCAAGCAGGGAGCCCGATGAAGGGCTCGATCCCGGGACCCTACGATCCTGACCTGAGCCAAAGACAGACACTCAACTGACTGAACCACCCAGGTGCCCCAGTGATCTGCTTTTTAAAGTAAAATTTAACAGAAATTTAGAAACAAAATGTTCCATACAGAAATTACATAGAGAAAACTTAGAAATTTGATTACCAAAATGAATAATGAAAAAAATCCTCTCTAATGCCACCAAAAACGTAACTTATTGTCATTACTTTGGCATATATCTTTATATATTATTTCCTCTCTCCTGTGATGTATAACAATTATATGCTATCCCAGTTATGCTATTTTATTGGCTTTATTTTTCTTAGCAAAGTGCTTCCATACAATTGTATATTTTTCTAGAATTTGGTATATGCCTACTGATACATCTTTTGGATGTATTATGATTTTGTTAACCAAACCTTAAGTAGGTGCATTAAAACTTAATACATATAGTACATCATTAGTTTCAGATGTAGTGTTCAGTGATTCATCAGTTGCGTATTATACCGAGTGCTCATCACATCATGTGCCCTCCTTAATGCCCATCACCCAGTTACCCCATCCCCTCACCCCCGTCCCTTCTGCAACCCTCAGTTTGTTTGCCAGAGTCCAGAGTCTCTCATGGTTTCTCTCCCTCTCTGATTTCTTCCATTCAGTTTTCCCTCCCTTCCCGTATGGTCCTCTGTGCTGTTTCTTATGTTCCACATATGAGTGAAACCATATGATCATTGTCTTTCTATGATTGACTTATTTCACTTAGCATAATACCCTCCAGTTCCATGCCGGTCGATGTAAATGGCAGGTATTCATCCTTTCTGAACGCTGTGTAGTATTCCATTGTATATATGGACCACACCTTCTTTATCCATACATCTGTTGAAAGACATCTCGGCTCCTTCCACAGTTTGGCTATTGTGGACATTGCTGCTATGAACATTGGGGTGCAGGTGCCCCTTCTTTTCACTACATCTGTATCTTTGGGGTAAATACCCAGTAGTGCAATTGCTGGGTCATAGGGTAGCTCTATTTTTAATGTCTCGAGGAAACTCCATACTGGTTTCCAGAGTGGTGTACCAGCTTGCATTCCCACCAACAGTGTAAGAGGTTCCCCTTTCTCCTCATCCTCATCAACATTTGTTGTTTCCTGATTTGTTAATTTTAGCCATTCTAATTGGTGTGAGGTGGTATCTCATTGTGGTTTTGATTTATATGTCTCTGATGACAAGTGATGTGGAACATTTTTTCATGTGTCTTTTGGCCATTTGTATGTCTTTGGAGAAATATCTGTTCATGTCTTGTGCCCATTTGTTTTTTGGGTGTTGAGTTTGAGTTCTTTATAGATCTTGGATATCAGCTCTTTATCTGTAGTGTCATTTGCAAATATCTTCTCCCATTCTGTGGGTTGCCTCTATGTTTTGTTGACTGTTTTCTTTGCTGTGCAGAAGCTTTTTATCTTGATGAAATCCCAAAAGTTCATTTTCGCTTTTGTTTCTCTTGCCTTTGGAGATGTGTCTTGAAAGAAGTTGCTGTGGCTGATGTCGAAGAGGTTACTGCATAGGTTCTCCTCTAGGATTTTGATGGATTCCTGTCTCCCATTTAGGTCTTTCATCCATTTTTAGAGTTTATCTTTGTGTATGGTGTAAGAGAATGGTCGAGGTTTATTCTTCTGTATGTAGCTGTCCAATTTTCCCAGCACCATTTATTGAAGAGACTTTTTTCTATTGGATATTCTTTCCTGCTTTGTCAAAGATTAGTTGACCATAGAGTTGAGGGTCCATATCTGGGCTCTCTGTTCTGTTCCATTGATCTATGTGTCTGTTTTTGTGCCAGTACCCTGCTGTCTTGATGATTGCAGCTTTGTAATTTAGCTTGGAGTCAGGAATTATGATGCCCCCAGCTTTGGTTTTCTTTTTCAACATTCCTCTGGCTATTAGGGGTCTTTTCTGGTTCCATGCAAATTTTAGGATTGTTTGTTCCAGCCCTGTGAAAAATGTTGATGGTATTTTGATAGGGATTGCATTGAATGTGTAGGTTACTTTGGGTAGCGCATTTCAAGGTTTTTTGATATGTACTGAAAAATTGTCTTCCTGAGACAATATTTCCAACACTATTATGTGATATGTCTTTTCCCTCATGCCCTCATCAACAGTTGATACTAGGTTGTTTTTTCTTTTTAACAATTTGGTAGTGAAAACCGTACCATTATAATTTACATTTATTTTATTACTAGTGGATTTTATCTATTAAATAGCTTTATCGACCTTTTGTGTTTCTTCTCTGAAGAATTGTTATATCTGTTACTTTTATTTTTTTCCTATTGGGATATTTATCTTTTTCTTATTGAATTATATAAGCTCTTTATTGCTTAAAGATATTAACTTTATTATATTTGGATAGTTTCTTCTATTGTCTGCCTTTTAATTTTGGTTATTGATTAATTTTCATTTCCTGGAGATGAGGATTTTTTTCCTACTTGCATTAAGGACCTTGATGAAGCTCCCCTACCATTCTTCCTTTGAGCAGATAAAGCTAATAAGGAGACTGTCTTCAGAATAAGTTATGAGAGTCCGCAGAATTTTCCCAGGGATATGCAGCTGGGCCTGATTTGTGTCTTGTCTACGTGCCCCTAGAATCTTTAGACAGTGCTACATCTCTAATGATTATTTGCTGGCAATATAGGAATGGCTGATTGATTTCTTCTGTAAGACAGTAGAGGATCTTTTATTTCTGTTGTTTAAAGAGTTTCTCATCTTTCTTTCCTTTAATAAATGATGCTTGTGAGAAGCCTCATACTCTTATTTCTAAAAAAATCAACGTTCCTTGGAGATGAGATGTTCTGAAAAAGAAAATGTCCATACGCCAAAGGATTAAGTAATTAGCACTTAGGGAGTTGATTAAAATTCCAATACAGGAATTTTTACTCCTGTTTTAGTCCAGCATGTTCACTCCTATATATTATTTGAAATTCAGAGACTTTGCTATAATTACCTGGGTGATGGACATTGGGGAGGGTATGTGCTATGGTGAGTGCTGTGAATTGTGTAAGGCTGATGAATCACAGACTTGTACTCCTGAAACAAATAATACATTATGTGTTACTAAAAATTACCTGTTACTGCCTCCATAAATTTTTGCTCTCACTTCAACAAGGACTCTCCCCGCCCTCTGCCTCTGTCCCTGGTCCTGAGCACCAATGCTGCCAGCATCCAGGAGGCTCCCTTTGTTCAGAGTCTGTGCTGAGTGTCAGTGCCCACTCTAATTGGGCTGGAACTGGCTGCAGCCTAGATCCTGGGGCGTGTGTCTGAAGTTCAGCCTTTGATGAGTGAGAAGGCAACACTGAGGCGCAGCAGGGCATCTTTCCCCTTTGACAAAGAGAGTCATCAAATTGGTCCTCCCAGGGCCTTCCCTCCATTTTGAAGCAAGTTGTGAACTTATTTGCCCAGGACATACTAGTGAAGTAAGTTAAAAAAAAAAAAAAAAAAAAAAAAGAATCCTTGCTTTCCAGGTGTCAGTGGGATTCGTTCTGTTAGTGAAGCACTAGGTTACCAGTTTGCTACTCATTTAAAGATCCTGCTCCACCACCCTTTGAACAGAAGGAGAGAGGGTGGAATTCCGATAAAATCCATAGTGTTTTGAATCCTTTCGTCCCTTAACTCTCCACTCGGGTGTGTCCCCAAGTCACAGACAGCTTCAGTTCTCTCAGAGTCACCCGTTTATTACTGTGGTGCAACCTTTCTTTTACCTTGGATCAGGAGAAGGGTGTGCCCTTTTTTTAAACGGTGGTGTCTGGGGCCTCCTGTATTCAGCACAGATGGGCATAGAATAATTTATATTACTGTTGGGGATTAGCAAGGATTTGTTCCTTGGGCTTACTTAGATCCTGGCTCAATATGGATGACTATATTTAGGAGAGCTCAACTACTTTTATAAATATCCTAGTGCTTGAATAATAGATCACTGGGATTCTTCCCTGACTGCAGATGTCTTACAAGCCTTTCCAGGCTAACTCTTAGATTACCCTCAATTGAATGGCTCCTTACACGACGTGGTTCTCACAATCCTGCATATTCTACTTTGTTAATAGTTTATAAATTGTTGCTATTCTTTACGATCTCCTTGAGAAATAGATGGTTATGCTTATTATTACTTTCATTGTACACATGGAAGGAGTATTACGTTATGAGTGCTTTGAGAGTGTACTGTTTACCCAGAACCCTAGAGCACCCTGGCTGTTGAGGATGCCCCATCACTAACAGAGAGCAGCTGACCTGACCTTTCCTAACAAAATATATCTTCTGTTTCAGTAGATGGCCA
Organism: Callorhinus ursinus; assembly: GCF_003265705.2. Lineage (NCBI taxonomy): Eukaryota > Metazoa > Chordata > Mammalia > Carnivora > Otariidae > Callorhinus > Callorhinus ursinus. The sequence goes on from NW_027397135.1 coordinate 5,523,611, forward strand.
ATCCTTAGGAACCCATGATAGCATCACAGCAGTAACTATGGTAGAATGGGTAGGCCTGCTTTTAGGGTGGACATGACCCTGAAAAGGTTTTTTTTTTTCCCCTTAGTTTATATACTTAAATTTTTTTTAGAGAGGGGCTTGTTTATTTTAGGGTGATTTTGGAAAACTTTCCATGCAAATGTAAGGTACTAGATACATAGAAGCTTTGTCCTCAAGAGGTTTGGAAGCATTGCTTCTCTTTAGATGATAGGTAATCACAGTAGAATGAGTCTTGGAAGTCATTTGTTGCAGAGAATTAGGAAAGCTTGATTCAGGACACACATTTAGAGATAGAATTGTTGGCTGGGTGTGAGATTCAGTGAACTATACCCTGATCTGGCCAGGCATTTGATGCATTCAATCTCGGTTACTTTATAAAGCCATCTTATAAATTCAGCACAGAAGGGAGTCTGTCCTGTTTTAAAAATAAGAAGGCTGAGGTCCAGACTGACTGGCACCATGGCTGGTAAATTCTCAGCATGAGAACCCAGCTCTCTAGGTTTTGATTCATCTTTCTTCTGTGGGACGGATACATCCATTCCTCTTGACTTGGATGTTTTTCCAGGGGACCCTAGCACAGTGCCTTTCTTCTGCCTCTCCCCATATCCACCCCTCTGCTTGCTCATTAGGTCACTCGTGAGAGCCCACCACTGTTTGGGAATGCTTTGGAAACCCCCCTCCCCCTTACGCATCCCTCGCAAACTCCCATTTTGACCACATATCCGAAGTTCCAGCTCTCTGGCTCTGCCCTGAATCCCAGTGCTTATGCTAGATTTGGGGATTGGAATTTATAGGGTTTGCCGGTAGACTTACACTTGGCAGAACCTGGCTCTCAACCCTGGGTGGTTTGTAATAGGGATCTTCCTCTCCACCTCCTAACCTATGGAACCTAATCTTCAGTCTTACTGTCAGGCTCTTGGATTGGTGTGCAAGCTGATTTTGACACCTGGGGTTCAGTTAACAAGCATTTAGCGAAGGAAAGGCTCAACAATGAAAATTCCCAGGACTTCTTAGTCCTCATTCAATGTTTTCAATTGAGTAATGAAGTATGTGACTCTGTGTTCTTCCTATTATCCAGCTGTAAAATGGAATAATACCCCATTTTACCTTTAGTGAAGTATAATATGTGTGTGTGTTATTACAGTGTTAACGTTCCTTACTAAGAAAGCCGTTGTAAAAGTCCAGCTACCAAAAACGATGAGAAGTTGCCTGGATAGTTGCAAATTTCAAAAGCTTAAACTAATTCCAAGTAACGATAAAATGAAACTATGTTTTAGTGGTAGGTAGCTCAGTTCTCAAGGTGTTTTCTGTTTCAGGAAGCGTGACCATAAAATTTTCTTTTTTTTTTTTTTTTAAAGATTTTATGTATTAGAGAGAGATGCCTCTGTGTATGTCACATACCACCACCATGCAGGCAGCTGGGTGTTGAGGTGAAGGAGCGCTGCCTTTCCCAGAGTTGGTCAGCCTGGTCATGGCAGATCTGGGAGCAGGATCCTCTGTCTTGATTGGCTTTTCTTTCTGCCATCCTGTAGTCAAAGGACAGTCTGGGGAGAGGTAGGTGTCAAGTTCAAAGAGAAGTGTGCCTATCTCCAGTAGGGATGGAGAATAAAGAAGAAACATTTAACATGCTACCTGGAAGAACGACCTGGTTTCTCAGCTTATCATAGAGGACGCTAGTGAAATGAATTGTAATTTAGGGCAGAGACCTGAAATTGCTCTTCCTTGCCTAAATAAATTGATTTCTTTGGTTGTCTGAACTTCATTTCTTGAACTGGGCAGAACTAACGTAGTCTAAATTAAACTCATTTTCCATTAATAAAACTGGGTCACTTCAGGCTGCCTGAGTGTGTTTCTGAGTGTCCTGAAGCACATTTTAAAAAACCCAGTGTTTCACGCTCTTTTCATAACCCATTTGATTTAGCCCGTGTAACACATAATATTTGCATTCACCTTTCCCTTGACACTCTGCTTTAGAGTTGGGGTCTGTTTCTGAAACTTCCTTTTAACTGTCAGGAAGACTGTTGCAGGAGGGCATTGCTGTCCATCTGCTAGGGCTAGAAAAGGCAGAGGAAGGATGCCCAGGGCTGGGGGGTTGGGTGAGGCAGTTAGCCCCTGCCTTGCCTAAAGAAAGCTTAGTTCTCGTTATGCCTTTCCTTGTTTTCCTGCTGGTGGCTTTGCACTATAATATTTTGAAGCTATTGTTTATACATAGGGTCCAATGAACTGGATCATGAATGTGGGAAGTTGTGAATTGAAAAAAATGATAGCACAAGCTGAAGAAATTTAGAAAAATCTTGTGCAGGTCCACGAGAGTGTTTCTGCTTGGAGCTCTCACTCAGCGCTTGGTGCACGTACTCTCGGTTGTTGGAGGTGCGTGAGGTAGTCCAGTCCACCAGGGTCGCAGTACACCTGCTCTGCCCTCCGTGTCCAGTGTCAGACTACCTTGGAAAGCACTGGGGAGGCTCTGTTATCTTTCCTGGTCCTCCTCCATTTCTACTTCCTGGGAACGAGGGCGGGGGCGCCCTGGATGCTGGCAAGTGAATCCTGATTTACAAAGCCCTGCACATGTACATCCCCGCTGGGAGAGCCGTGATTTGAATATGGCTTTTGGAATACTCTGAAATATAAAGACCTAGAAATGTTAAAACTGTGGGAAATACTTTTCAAAAATGACAGTTGGGGAAAATGGAAATATTTGTCATATTTTATTTTTAGCATATTTTAGATATTTGAAATATGGGACCATATGAATTTAAGAAAATGGGTTGTCTTTACCTTTTTAATGAACTGGTCATGCCCATATTTTTAGGGATATAAAAGCCTAGAAAAATTATAGGGAAATTGATGTTTTCCCATGTTTTCTTCCCTTTTAAAAAATTAAAGAAGTTAAAAAGTCATCATGGGGACGCCTGGGCGGCTCAGTCGGTTAAGCGTCTGCCTTCGGCTCAGGTCATGAGCGCAGGGTCCTGGGATCGAGCCCCGTGTGGGGCTCCCTGCTCAGCGGGGAGTCTGCTTCTCCCTCTCCCTCTCCCCCTCTCCCTGCTTGTGCGCTCTCTCTTGCTTTCTCTCTCTCAAATAAATAAATAAAATCTTTAAAAAAAAAAAAAAAGTCGTCGTGGGGATGGATCTCCCTCTGATTTCTTGTCTCCCCTAACCCTCTGTTTTCCACACTTCAAGGTATATCAATTCACCCGTCCTTGTGTCTTTTTGTCAGATCTTAACAATATGCAGATGACTTTCCACTGACAGTTTTTCTTCTATTTTCAGTGCACAGAGGCCAAAAAACATTGCTGGTATTTTGAAGGACTCTATCCAACATATTATATGTAAGTATTTGCATTTTTCTGTTGGTTTGATTCTGTGGTCACGTCTTTCTCTGGGAATTATTTCTTTCATAGGTTATAGGACTGGTTATAGGATGGGGGAAAACTCAGTTTGTGGAGGCCATCATCCTTGGTTTCACCTGCCTGTGCTCACAAATGTGCAGGCAACCTCTCTAAGGACACTTTAGTTGGCTCAGATCACTTACTCTGAGGACAGCATGAAATACCAGGTGCTTTGTCCTGGGAGACATGTCCACTCATACATAATTGGTCAAAAGGGCCAGAGTTGTGTTGGTGTATACATACTTTCCTAGGCAAAGGGAATGAGTGTAGGGGGAGTAGAATTCTGAACTTGAGTTGGATAGGAAAAGGGTCCGTTGCTGTGAGTGTGTGTGTGCATATGTGTGTGTTGACAGTAATCAGAAAGGCTGCCTGGCCCTGGGCCCCCTCCCTAGTCAGGGACAGTTAGCCTTTCATGGCTCTTGGCTCAGAGCAGGTTATGCTTCTTCCTGTGCCTGGGTGTCTGCCAGTATTGCTCTAATTAAAGCATTATTGTATTTTGCCCCTGTTGTTTTTATTTTATTTATTTATTTATTTATTTATTTATTTATTTATTTATTTATTTATTTATAATATTGGCTGAGTTAGCCACTGGCTATGCTCAGCCACCTGCCTAGGTGGTCAGATTAACTCTCCAGGTTACCAGTTATTATTTTTTTGTGTGTGTGTTTTGAAGCTCCACAGGTTTTGAGAGGAATGCCCCAAACCAGTTTTTTTCTGAAACTTCTTTTTGGTAGTAAATTTTGTAAAACATGAGATCTTTCAGTAATGTATGTAATTGTATTAGAGCAGAAGCACTGTATATCTTAGCATATAAGGAGATTGGACAGGAAATACATAATAGTAGCAAAGAATGTTATTTCTTAATTGGCCAAGATGTACATTTTTATTACCTGCCATTCTTGTGGAATTTCTGATCTGAAAGAAACCACTATAGGAGGAGAAATGTTGCCTGCCTGTGAATGGGGACATACTGACAAGCAGGGGTCCTTGATGCCTCACATTGGAGGAGTCCTGGCAGAAGGCCTCCACAGCTGCAAAAAGACAAAACCCACTTGGAAAATAAAGCAGCATAAGGACTTTAATTACAGAGTTGTCAGCTTGAAGAAACATGGTTATGGGATAACGTGAAGATAAAATATTCTGGTTCTTAGAACAATGTATATTCCTTAGTAAACTTTAGTTGTTTTTTAGAGAGAGTGTGTGCCACAACGGGGTGAGGGGGGGAGGAGGAGAGAGGGAGAGGCAGAATCCTAAGCGGCCTCCACGCCCAGCACAGAGCTTGACACGAGGCTCAATCTCACGACCTGAGCCAAAATCCTGAGTCGGACGCTTAATGGCTGAGCCACCCAGGTGCCCCTGAAAACAAATCTTTCTCAAATTGCTTTGTAGATCAGCTGATGAATCATTTCCTGGTGGTTTTTAAAAATATTTATTTATTTATTTGAGAGAGTGAGAGCATGCACGCAGGTGAGCATGTGAGCAGAGGAAGAGAGAGAGAGAGAATCCCAAGCGGACTCCCTGCTGAGCGTGAGGCCTGAGGCAGGCTTAGTCTCAGGACCCTGAGATCATGACCTGAGCCAATACCAAGAGTTGGTCACCTAACCCACTGAGCCACCCAGGTGCTCCAATTTCCTGGTCTTTTAGAGTTTGGGAGTTGGAGGTCATTGCTCTTCTTGTGTTTGCGTGTTTGTTTTTGCCTTTATTCATTTACTTATTCCTTCCATATTTGGGAAAGGTTTTTGTATTGACAGCACAGAGACAAGCCCTGTTCTTGTCTTGAGTGTGGTTTGTCTCCTGGTTTGGTTTCCTTTCACATCTCTTTACCACTGGTGAGGGCGGGTTCTAGAAATTAGAAAGTAAAGTCACGCTCTTATTTGAGTGCTGAAGCTAATATAAAAAGTAATAATAGTAACGTTGAGCATTTACTATAGTCTAGGCATTGTCCTGTGCCCCTTACATGAATCAATGTCATTTAACCCACAGCCACTTAAAAACCCCAAGCATGCACACTGGTCTTCCTGACCTGACCCCTGCTCTCTCCGTTCCCACTGCTTCACCTGAATCCACACCTGTGTTAAACGCTCTTGTGAACCATTGCATACACTTTGTTTTATCCAGCTTTATCGAGATATAACTGATGCATAAGTTTGTGTAAATTTAAGGTGTACAGCGTGTTGATTTGATATATATTGCAAAATGATCACCACCATAGCTTTAGCTAATGCCTCCATTATATCCCATAATCGCCTTTTTTTTTTTTTTTGTGGTGAGACTACTTAGATTGACTCTTCTTAGCAACTTTAAAGTATATAATACAGTATTGTTAACTATAACAACCGTACTGTGCCTAAAATCCCCAGAACTTACTCATCTGATAACTGGAAATTTTTACTCTTTGACCCATATCTCATTTCCCCCACCCCCAGGCTCTGGCAACCACCATTCTGCTCTCTTGAGTTTGGCTTTTTTGAATTCCACATATAAATGAGATCATAGAGTGTCGTTTTCTGACTTATTTCACTTACCATAATGCCCTCACGGTACATCCATGTTGTTACAAAGGGCAGAATTTCCGTCTTTCTTGTGGGTGGTTAATATTTCATTTTATGTGTACATCACAGCTTTTTTATCTGTTCATCTGTTGATGGACATTTTGGTTGCTTCAATATCATAGCTATTGTGAATAATGCTTCAGTGAACACGGGAGTGTAGATCTCTCTTCAAGATCCTCTTTTCATTTCCTTTGCAGGTTTAGCTATGAGTGGGATTGCTAGATCATATATTGTAATTTTATTCTTAATTTTTTGAGGACTCTGCATACTGCTTTCCGTAGTGGCTATACCAGTTTACAACTCTACCTGTGCATGGGGTTCCGGGTTCCCCTGTCTCCATACCCTGACTGACGCTTGTTATCTCTTAACCTTTTTGGTGATAGCCATTTTAACATGTATGAGGTGATACCTCTGTGTGGTTTGATTTGCATTTCCCTGATGATGAGTGATGTTGAGCACTTTTTCATGTACTTGTTGGCCATTTGTTTGTCTTCTTTGGAAAACTGTCTATTCAGTTCCTCTGCCCATTTTAATCAGATTATTATTATTATTATTATTATTATTATTGTTATTTTCCCCTATTGAGTTGTATGAGTTCCTTGTGTATTTTGGATATTAACCCCTTATCTGATAAGTGGTTTACACATATTTTCTCCCCTTCCATAGGTTGCCTCTTTATTTTGTTGATTGTTCCTTTTGCTTAGAGTAGCTTTTTAGTTTGATGTAGTGTCGCCCTTTCTGTTGATGTTTGCGTTTGTTGTTTGTGCTTTTGGTGTCAGATCCAAAAAAATCATTGCCAGGAGTTGAGGAGCTTCTTCCCTATATTTCTAGGATTTTTGGTTTATCAGGTGTTGGGAGTCCTGGATCCATTCCAAGTTAATTTTTGTGATTGGTGTGAGGTGGAGATCCAGTTTCATTGTCCTGCAAGCATTTCTTCGGTTTCCCCAGCACCATTTGTTGAAGGGACCATTCTTTCTCCCCTGAATCTTGGCTCCCTTGTGAAATACTAATTGACTGTAAATGGGAGGGCTTGTGTCTGGGCTTTCTGTTCTGTCGTTTTGGTCAATGGGTCTGTTTTTCTGCCAGTACCATACTGTTTTCATTACTCTGTCTTTATAGTAGTGGTTTGAAATCAGCAAGTGTGATACATCCAGTGTTGTTCTTTCTCAGGATTGCTTCGGCCACTCCTGGTCTCTTGTTCCTTGCAAATTTTAGGATTGTTTTTTCTATTTCTGTGAAAAGTGCCATTGGAGTTTTGATAGGGATTGCATTGAATATACAGATGGCTTTCTAATGGGTCTTCTTTCATTCCTTTCTCTCATCAAATTCTCACTTCTTTCTAAGTTACTGAAATTTTCATGTCACTTTCCTGCTTAATTTGGAACAAAGTCCAAATTTTTAGCCATCTTTAACAGTAGATTTCCAAGATATTTGTCTGGTTTATCTTCTTTCTTTATTGTGAGTCCCATGAGGACCGGACTATGACTTTTGAATATTTGAATTCCCAGTGCCTAAGATAGTGCCTGGCACCCAGCGGACATCCCTGAATGTTGAGTGGGTGCCTTTCTTTTCAGCCCCTACGGTAGGGCCCACGCTGACTTCTGCAGGCGGCCCTGCATCATTCCTAGTTCTCTGGCTGGCGGGCTCTTTGCTGGCTGGAAAGCTTCCCTTCAGAATTCATTCCTCCTTCCTCATTTTGGCTCTGATGTAGCATCTTGGATAGTCCTCACACAGTGTTGTATGTCCTGTGGGTGCTTCCAGGATGGGCTTGTACATCTACTTAACCCTGCTGCCTGACACAGTGTGTGGCATTGGGTGTTAACTGTCATGTTTGCACAGTTGATTTCCTACCTGCTTGGTTCTCCCCGTTTTTATTTCCCATGTTCTGCCACCTTTTCTTTTTAAAGATTTTATTTATTTATTTGAGAGAGACAGAGCAGAGAACGAGCATGAGCAGGGGGTGGGAGAAGCAGGCTCCCCGTTGAGCAGGGAGCCCAATGCAGGGCTCGATCCCAGGACCCTGAGATCATGACCTGAGCCGAAGGCAGACGCTTCACTGACTGAGCCACCCAGGTGCCCCTCTGGCACCTTTTCCTTAATCATAGACTTTAAGCACTCCAGGGTCCCGAAGATCAGAGTTCAAGTATTTGCTCTATGACTTTCTGTTTAATTGAGGTGAAATTCACATAGCAAAAGTTAGCATTTTCAAGTGAACAGTTCAGTGGCCTATAGTATATTCACAGCATGGTGAGGTCACTGCCTTTATCTAGTTCCACACATTACAGCCACTGCACTCCATTCTTTCCTGGCCTTTGGACCTGATTCTCAGTTAGCTTCTTCATGAAATGTGAACGTGAGTGTTGACCAGGGTGTGTAGCATGGGGCCTGTGTGTGGTCAGCACTGAAATCGTACGCAGACATATACACCCCCACGGCCCGTTTGCTTCTCCTCTGTGTGCACACGGGGTTGGTTCTACAAGCTGAGCTTTCCACTATGCTGCACCTGTGAGGTATTTCCACATGAAGCTTCTCCTCCCTGCTTTCCATCCAGCTGGGGATGAGTGAGGAGTGAGGAGAAGTGGCTTAGATGTATTCTACTCCATCCAAGCTTATGCTGCTCGAGGACGGATTTGCTGCAGGCCAGATGATAGGCCCAGAAAGATCACAACCCTGACTAGAAGCACTTAGGTCTGTGGAAGACACGGGGAGCAACTCTTGTTCCCCAAAGCCAACTCTGTCATGGTTTTCACGGGGTTGGCACAGGTGGTGGTACAGGTAAAGGTGACTTGGATCCAGCTTGAGCTCACCCTCACTGGGAGCCTGGATGTCAGCATGCAGCATCCAGGCTAGTGCCATACGGTCTCTCCACTGGAGAGCCAGGCCTGCCTCACAACACATGTGTCGCGTGCAGCATCTCGAGGGACTGAGCCAGCTGCGCTTCATTCATTCTGTCCCCAGACACTTGTGGAGTGTCTGCCAGTGTGTTTGTTGCTGGGAGACACTGGTGTAGGGAAGGCACTCATGCTCCTGGAAGCTGCAGTATAACAACGTGTGACGGAGCCGTTATTTTTGAAGCACCTTTACCGTTAAGTTTAAAACCCATGAGTTAACAGATCTCACTTGGAAAAATACACTTCTGGTATATTCTGCCTTTCATTTCTTCTGGGTAAAGTGCTTTTTATATGAGAAGTCTTCAAGGTAGATAATTTCTTGAAGATATGTTGACTCAAGATGGCGTCCTCTCACCCCGTGACAGGGTTTTTTCCCCTGCAGAAAATCTATTCCAAATGATACCTCTGTTTTGGGCCTATAATTTACCCTGGAATGCCCTAGGGAGAGAACATCTAGTTTGCAAACTTGTTTTAGAGATTTTACTCTTATATTTGAAATCTAATTCCATTTGTCTCACCAGAAATCCCATATGGTACTCCTACTTTTCCTGCTTTTCTGCATGTTCCTGAATTTTATTTCAGCATTAAAGGTACTGAGCTAATAGGGGCTCATTTTTTAAGATAATTGGGCTTCCACTGTAGCTACCTAGATGTACAAAATTACCATCGCCTGTTTAGATCTCTTTATGCTAAATTATCTTTCTCTCACTGTCCCCTCCCTTCAGTCAATTTTTTTATTTTTCATTTTTTTTTTAACCTCTGTTGACCTGGAAGCCTGCACACATATATGTACAAACAAAATATTCTCCTTATTTTTGAAGAAAAAGTCCCTTTAAAATCCAAACAGAGGAAAAGCACATGTGTCAAATTTTTTTTCCTTTCCCCCACCCTTCATTCTACTACCTTTCCTTCTTATCTACAGGCTGCCCTTTCAAAAGCCTTTAATTAAAACGTGCCTTCTTTGTACTTTGGTTCAGAGCTTCCTTGTGTCTCCTCCTAGCAACAGTATGAATTAAAAATAGCTGGTCACGTGGCCTCACCAAATCGAGTTCCTTCACTTTCATTCTCCCTCTGCTTGAATTGGTCTTCTACCAAGGACTTGTGCATTCAACCCTCTTTGTCCACATAGCTTAGAACTCAATGTGAGCCCCGGGAGGCAGGAGATGAGAAGATAACAGAAGGACCTTGCCGGGGAGCACGTCCTGGGGCAGTGGCAGGCACAGGGCCACATAGATCTGAGGGAGCACTCTTTGCTCTCTGTTTGTGTAGCGTCCAGAAAGTACTGCAGTCAAAGGTGGCGTTTATCTGAAGGCAGCCTTGCATCCTGGAGCTCCCTTTATATGCCCAGGTAGCTGCAGGCAGTGCTGAGTTCCTTGTGCCTTGTCAGGTGCCTGGGAACTGCTCTTCTGTGTCAGGTAGTGCACCCAGTGCTCCTGAGTGTGCAGAGGGCAGCCAGGCAATGCAGGAGAGGTAGTTCTGGGCTCACCTGCCCTCACCCACTGAGCAGCTCGGCAGATCGCTTGGCCTCTGGGCCTTCATTCTCCTGTTATAAAGGAGATGTGGTAATAACTACTGTATTCAGTTGCAGTCAGGGTAGATACTGCTGTGCGTGTTCATAATGTGTGTATCGTCACTAATACGTAGTTGCATTATGGCCTGGAGAGGGCTGGGGGTCTGTGTCCATAGATGACCAGGTGGGACCCCTGACTTAACATACAAGGATTGCCGCCCCAGAGGGACGGGAGGACTGGATGAGTTTGGCGTGGGGCATGCCCGTGGTGATTCTCAGAAGGGCCCTTCCCAGCCTGGCTCCGGGATCCAGAGATTGGCACAGGGTGCACTTCGTGCCTGAGTGGGTAGCGCCATGGCCATAACTGACCCCTTCCTGGGTGGAGGTTGGTGGGGGGGCGGTGCTCACAGATCAGGAGCAGTGTCTCCCCTCTCTACAAGAAATGTCATCCTTTCTGCTAAGATTTGCAGCCTGAGGCTGGTCCCAGCAGCTCTCTTGCCCAGAACCGCCATCCATGAATGGACATGCATCTTCAAGGGCGGAGGTGGGAGACAGCTTGGGAAGCAGAAGCCAGTGGAAAGTGTTCCAGTGCCGAGTCTATGATGGGCATGTAGATGGGTGAGTTTCCAAGTGTGGGGCTAGGGACCTCAGGGCCTTCTCCAAAGTTGACAGTGGTGGAGGAACCTCACATTGGAGGGCCCTGGCTCACTCTGCAGTGGTCACCAAGATCCACCCACGTTTCCATGTCTCCCTCAGATCAAGACAGAGCAGAGTGTGTCCCTGAGTTTTCCCAGACTGCAGCTGAGACAGGGCCCTCCACGACATCAAGGGAATTAATTATAATTCAGAGACTAAAAATGACAACAGCTGACACGGATTGAGTGCTCACTCTGTGCAGTGCCCTTTCGAAGCTTGTTATATGTATGATCTCCTCCAGAAAGCTTCTGATGGTGGACTCTCATCCTCTATCTCTGTTTCAGCTGAGGGGCGTCTATCCTTCTCTGGTCCTTTGGTACCATGTTCGAACCATCATCAGACTCACTGTCTCCTTCCTAGACTGGGAGTCTGTTGAGGACATGAGTTCTGTCTTGCTGACTTTCATGTCTCTGTGCTAACACAGGGCCTGACACAGGAGGCTTTCAGTGCACGTTCGTAACCTTGGAGAAGGCAAGAGCGAGTCACTGCCAGTCTTTAGTGATGAAAGATGTTTTAGGGACTGGAAGTAAAGACCTCCTCTAGTCCTCCTCTGCCATTCGGTCGCTGTGTGATCATGGGCAAATCTCCTAACCTCCTGGGTCCTAGTTTCCTATGCTAAGTAGTCTTGCAAGGTCTCATCCTGCTTATTCAGTGACACCCTCCGGCTGTCTGTGCAAAATAATGTAGAGCATAGGCAATAAAAGATGAATGACCAAGTAGGCTTAGGAATTGTAGCAGAAACAAGCCTGCAGATGTGGGCTGGATTTTAGCTCATTAGGGGCCCACCCGTCTTGCCAAATACAAAACCACCGAATATTTTCTTTCAAAGGAATGAATCATCTTTCTTCCTCAGGTCTTAGTATTGACACAACAGTAGGAAGTAGATGTGAGTCACACAGTCAGAGAGTGGGATGGATCTAGGAGCCTGTGACCACTCACTCTTTCACATTTTGAGGTTCCTAAGGCATCGTCCTAGGTGCTGAGCTGAAGCTTTGCGACAGTCAGGTACATGGATGTTAATTTGGACAGTGACTTTTTTCATGTGATTTTAAACAAGCCAGAGAAAGCTTGTGATTTAGGTGTGCATATTTCATGTTCTTTATGAATAGAAATGAATCTAGTAATTCTTTCCAGAAAATTGAGGGTAGGTTAGAAGTGGGTTGTGTCTTCTCACCTAGACACCAGTGATTTTGAAGTGAGATAACCTAGTGGCCCTCTGCAGAGCTGGCAGGTGGGAAAGGTTTGACCCCAAAGGTGGTCCTTGATTTATCTATATTTTCTTAGAAAACTAAGGAAACCTTAAAACCATCCCTACCTAGTTTTACCAATGAAATCACCGGCAACAGGAGAAGTTAAGGCGTTCACCGGGGCCTGTATCCTCTTCGGGGGCCTTTTGCATAACTGGTCACATCTGTGGCTGCCACGCGGCTAGAACAGGGATGCAGAGCATCTGAATTCTAGATGTTCCGTTTACTCACTTATTTTAGCCCAGATCTAAGTACCACTGAAGGAGAGAATGTGGGGAAATTTCTCGGAAGTCAGCCCCACCGAGACTCAAGGGAGTCCACACCATGCCTAGCTCAAAGAAGAGAATGGAATGGAACATATGGATGGAGAGTGTTTTGGTCAAATGCAAAAGGAAGATAGGATACATGACAGATAATGAAAGGAGACACCATCAGGGTCATGCGTTAATTCTGCTAACATTTGTTGAGTACCTGCTATTTCCACACCACCACCAAAGGAGGAGGGAGTGAGGGGAGGGACCATGGGAAGTAAAGGTGAGGGAGCCGGGACCTGCCGTCCAGGAGTTCACGGGCCACGGCCTATTGGGCAGCAGTATGTGCCCAGCTCTGGGCAGCTCGGGTAGAGGCCATTCCTTCCAGTACTGCTCTTCCCTTCCTGTTGATTTTGACCAGGCCATTTTCAGGCCCTAGCCCCGAGTCTCCCACTGGAGTGTTGAAGCTTCTTGTAAAGCACTCACATTACCCTGGTTTATTGTATCTCTCAGGGTCCATTTCTCTGTTGTGAATAATGACTGGTGTGAGTGGATGGAGTGTTATTTGCCGATGTCAGATCAACAGCCCAGAAAACAGGCTTTGCAGAGCCAGAGCCGGGCCAGGCTGGGCTGCCTTCCCTGCCTGGCCTTGTGTTTCAGAGCCCCTGGAACTGATCAAGATTTGCTCATGATAAAAACTCTCAACAAAGTGGGTTTAGAGGGAACATATCTCAACATAATAAAGGCCATATATGAAAAATCCATATATGAAAAAGACCGTATATGAAGGATTCAGTTCCAGGGGCTCTGAAACACAAGGCTACCTCTGAGGAATAGGAAGTGCTGGTGTGCACCACCCCTCCCTATTCTGTTGTCAGATCCTAAGCCTTTTGGAGAGCTGCCTCTCTGCCACATCGGCTGGACTCCATGTGGCCCGCTCTCTTCCCCGCAGCACTGGGAGCTTGAGGGGTGTGCAGAGTGGAAAGGACTGGTGGCGGTAGGGAGCAGGGCACTCCCTTCACTGTGCATTGCTCTGCGTGCCCCTTTACTGAACCCTTGCTGTTCTGCCATGATGGAGCCAGCTGAGCATAGCCTTTGCTTAGCAGCCTTGGGAGAGAAGGTGTCTGGTCTAGTCTAGGGACAGATATTCTAAGGAGGAATTTTTCTTCTTTCTCTGTTCTTACTGTTGGCTTTATCAAGGAAGATTCTTGGTGTAAGGTAGAGGCATTTTCTTGTCCTCAGAGCAGGGAGAAATATTTCCCTGGTTCTCTACCCTGAAGATCTCTAGACTCCTGCTGTGGTCTGAATGTTTGTGTCCTCCCATCGCTCCCCAAATTCATACGTTGAATCCTAACCCCCAAAGGTGATTATTTTGGCCATTTTTTGGTGTCTCTTTTGTGTCTTTTTTGTTTCCATACAAATTTTAGGATTATATATTCTAGTTCTGTGAAAAATATTATTGGTATTTTGATAGGGATTGCATTGACTCTATAGATTGCTTCGTGCAGTACAGACATTCACTATTAGTTCTTGTAATTCATGAGCATTATAGGTACTTTTCATTTTTGTGTGTTGTCTTTAATTTATTTCATCAGTGTTTTATAGTTTTCAGAGTACAGGTCTTTCACTTCCTTGGTTAAGTTTATTCTTAGATATTTTATTCTTTTTGGTGCAATTGTAAATGAAATTTTTTTCTTCATCTCTCTTTCTGCTACTTCATTATCAGCATATAGAAATGCAACATATCGCTCTTAATTTTGTATCCTTCAACTTTACTGAATTTATTACTTCTAATAGTTTTCTTTTTTTTTTGGTGGAGTCATTAGGGTTTTCTATATATCTACATATAACTTCTTTACTTATTCCTTATTGATTTGGATGCCTTTTATTTCTTTTTCCCGTCTGACTGCTGTGGCTAGGATTTCCAGTGCTATGTTGAATAAAAGTGGTAAGAGTGGACATCCTTGTCTTCTTCCTGATCTTAGAGGAAAAGCTCTCAGTTTTTCACCACGGAGTATGATGTTAGTTGTGGATTTTTCATATATGGCCTTTTATTATGTTGAGATATGTTCCCTCTAAACCCACTTTGTTGAGAGTTTTTATCGTGAACAAATCTTGAATTTTGTCAAGTGCTTTTTCTACATGTATTGAGATGATCATATGATTTTTGTCCTTCATTTTGTTAACGTGGGATAGCACATAGATTCATTTGCGAATGTTGAATCATCTTTGCATCCCCAGAATAAATCCCACCTGATCATGGTGAATGATCCTTTTAATGAGTGTGATGTGCTAATATTTTATTGAGAGTTTTTACATCTATGTTCATCAGGAATATTGGCCTGCAGTTTTCTTATTTTGTAGTGCCCTTGTCTGGTTTTGGTGTCAGGGTAATGGTGACCTCGTAGAATATATTTGGAAGCTTCCCTTCCTCTTATTTTTTTGGACTAGCTTGAGGAGAATAAAATGTTTCATAGAGTTTGCCTGTGAATCTGTCTGGTCCTGGACTTTTGTTTGTTGGAGCTTCTTGATTGTTGATTCAATTTCATTACCAGTGTTGGTCTGTTGACCAACAGAAAATAGAAATTTTCTATTTCTTTGAAATGCCAGTTTTGGAAGATTTTATGTTTCTAGGAATTTATCCTTCTTCTAGGTTGTCTACTTTGTTGGCATATAATTTTTCATAGTAGTCTTTTATAAAGCTTTGCATTTCTGGTGGTGTCAGTTGTTACTTCGCTTTCATCTCTGATTTTATTTATTTCCGTCCTCTCTCTTTTTTTTCTTGAAGAGTCTTGCTAAAGTTTTATCAATGTTGTTTATCTTTTCAAAAGAAACTATTTTTGGTTTCATTGATCTTTTCTGCTGTTCTTTTTAGTTTCTAGTTCATTTATTTATTCTCTGATCTTTACTACTTCCTTCCTTCTACTGACTTTGGGCTTTGTTCCTTTTTTTTTTTCTAGTGTCTTTAGATGTAAGGTTAGATTGTTTAAGATTTTCCTTATTTCTTGAGGGAGGCCTGTATCACTATAAATTCCTCTCAGAATTGCTTTCACTGCATCCCAGAGACTATGGACCATTGTATTTTCATTTTTATTTGTCTCCATGTATTTTTTATTTCCTCTTTGATCTCTTCATTGACCCACTGGTTGTTTAATAGTATGCTGTTTATTCTCCACGTGTTTGTGTTTTTTTCCATTATTTTTTCTTGTAATTGATTTCTAGTTCATTCCATTGTGGTCAGAAGAAATGCACTATATGATTTCACTATTCTTCAATTTATGGAGATTTGTTTTGTGGCCCAACATATGAGCTATCCTAGAGAATGTTCTGTGTAAACAAATTTTTAAATAATTCATTTGGTAGCAAAAATGGATTTGAATAGACATAAGGTTGTTCTTTTTAAAATTCCATTTAGTATGATGTGTTAAAAGATTAACTGAGGCATATTAGAATTCTTGAGTTTATTTGAGTAAACAGTGATTCACATTGAGCAGTCTCATAATGGAAGTAGTTAGGAGCAGTCCGCCAACAGGAGCCTGGGGCAAGGATTTTATAGAGAAGCAAAGCAAGGAAATTATTGAATTGGCTGTGGTTTAAGTGATTGCATTATTTGGGAAACCCTAGCTGACTATTTGTAAGTGGTTGTTCTTAACCTGGAGGCATTTACAGGAATTGACTCTGGCTTAGATTTTGGTTTGCTTACATAGGTTCTGATGCCACCTCAGTCTAATGGCGTCCTTGTTTGATTATTTTAGCAGATGTTTTGTATATTTCAGTGCAGATTCTGCTCGGTTGCATCATATAATACGTGGTATATTGCCTATCTTATCGTTCATGAATCCAAACGGTTCTGAGTTCTCCATGTATCTGGTCCCAGGAGTTTGGAGAAAGGATTTTAGTGTGCCCCACTACTCAGTGAACATCTTTTTACCTACTGTGTATCTATTATGTGCCAGAACTTATGTTTGTCATGGGATAATTTTGCAAAAATAGAATTGTGTTGGCAAAGGTTATGCTTATTTTATAATTTTAATGAACACTGCGGGACTAACCTCCCGAAAGTGATCATGATACAATCAGCCAAGAGTATAGAAGACACTTGTTTCCAACCATCCTCACCAGCTCTGGGTGTAATGTTATAATCGAAGTGCCCTTCGTACTCTGAGTTCATGTTAGTTACTGTGCTTTTATGTTTGAAGGAGTCTCCTTTCTGCTGCATTGTCACTTCTGCTTAAGGCAAAACCACTTATGACGTGCCAGGAGCCATGGCAGGCCCCTGGGCAGTACTTAAGGGAATGAGATAGGATTGCTCTTAAGCTCAGGGTCCTGTGTGAAGGACAGATGCTACTAGCAGTGAACACGATGAGAGCTGTAGAAATGGAGATCCAGCAAAGGGAGGATCATGGTGTATGGGGGAGGATGAGGGCATGGCATGAGGGAAGCATTTCACAGAACTGACCTTTGAAGGGTGAGGAGCAGTTTCAGAGGCTATGGTGAAGGTGTAAGGCATGGAAGTATGAAGATGCATCGTATATTTGGGGAACCACAAGGCTAGAGTTTAGGGTGCCTGGCAGGTGTGAGGAGATAAGACAGGAAGAAGGTGAGGCTCGTTGAGAAGGGGTCTGAGTGGTTGAGACTCCCTTCTGCACGGTGCATCCGCTTGCTCTTTCAGAAGGCTGTCAGGACAGTACGGGGGTGAGAGGTGGAGACAGGAAGTGAGGAGGTTTTTGCCGTAGTTAGGGCAAAATATGGAAGCTCTGACTCAGTGAAGGTGGAGCTAAAGAACACAGTGGTGGGCTTAAAGAGTATTTCACAGAAGATGTGGGGAAAAGGGACTCAGTTACTCCAGACACTTCTAGTTGGGCGGACAGTGAGAGAGACCATGAAGAGAACAGGTTCAGGGAGGAATTTAGCAGAAGAAGGAGTGGAGGATGTCAGCTCTGTGCACGCTGACTTTGAAGTTCTTGCCGAACATCCCGGAAGCTTTGTTTTTGCGGCTCAGGAGGAAGTCCAGAGACAGAGTGTAGATTTAAGAGTTCTGAGCATGTAAATAATAGTTAACCAACTCAAGTAAAAGTAGAGCTGAGAAAGTAAGCCAGGTGTCAGCCTGACTAACTTTCATGATTTTTGAGCTAATGGGGACTAGAATCTGTCTGTTTTCAAGATTTTATTGGCGAATTCATATTGTTCCATTTTTATTTTCCGTGCCTGTGTATTTCAGTAAGATGAAATTTATTATCAGATTTAAATTCTGTAAGATCGTAGGAGAACTCTTGTTTTTCATTTTCCATAGTAATTCATTATTCTGGCCAGAATTTAGTTTCTCGATCTGAGAGCTAACCCAGTGCTACAGGGAATAAATCCTTTGTTTTTCAGGATAGAGTTGAACAGAACTGATTTTAAGTGATCAGCAATTTGCTGAGAGGAGAAAAAAGGAGAAATCTCTATCCCGGAAACACAAGGTTAGAGTCTCCAAACTTGGAGTTAGCAAAGGTCAGCAGTAGCTAAAGCTTCTTGGTCCATTTTACCTCACCTCCTCAACTCTGGGTGCACCTGCTCTGAGGCAGCAGTGAAGGCCAGAAGGCTGGGGAATGAGCCCTTTGTAACCCATTTAATCTGTTAATTTTAGAACTTATGATAAGCACTGATAGTATTTTCTCCCATAGTAAAGGTAAAGGTAAAAATTCTCTAGGTAGATCCCATATGCCACCCTAAGTACAACCAGTTCTAGTTTATCTAAGTTTGTGATGTGAATGTGTCTCTGGAGAAGAAACTCACAGGGCAGACCCTCAAAGTCTGAAGGTTGGTTTTCATCAGAGTCACTGTGGTCTCTTTAAGGCCCAGAGGTGTTTGACTTTGCCATGAGGTATGTCAGCCAGATCCACAGTTAAAAGATCATTACAACAGGACCTTGTCTCATCAGATGGGCACAGCTCTGCCTGTCAGGGAGAATACATCACACCAGGAAGGAAAAGAGGCTGACATATCAATGGTCAGCTGAGGTGGGCAGAAGGAATGAACCATCAGTTCATCCTCAAGTCTGAAGTTTTTGACTTGACAGCCAGATAAAAGGTTTAAAACCTGTGATTGGAGAGATGAACGTCCTTTAAAAAAAAAGTCTTTTTCTCACAGATGTTCAGTATTGAAACTGACCAGAATATGTCTATTATTTTGGTTGTGATGATTGTATCACGGGTGTTTGCATATGTCCAAACAGCAAACTGCACATATTAAATGCAGATATGATCTGCCATATTATGCCTTCATAAGGCTGAAAATGAAAAATTTCATTAATGAATTGAAATAATGAAAAATTTCATAATGAAAATGAAAAATTATATTAAAAAAAGCAGAAGATAGTAGAAAGGGAAAAATGAAGGGGGGCAAATCAGAGGGGGAGACGAACCATGAGAGACTATGGACTCTGAGAAACAAACAGGGTTCTAGAGGGGAGGGGGGTTGGGGGATGGGTTAGCCTGGTGATGGGTATTAAAGAGGGCACGTTCTGCGTGGAGCACTGGGTGTTATGCACAAACAATGAATCATGGAACACTACATCAAAAACTAATGATGTAATGTATGGTGACTAACATAATAAAATAAAATTAAAAAAAAGGGGCATATGGGAAAGTGGAGGCTTCAGGAGAATCATCTAGAAGAGATTTTTAAAGGGTTATTTTGTGATCATTTACAACTAATTAGGGTTTGCCCCTCTAATGTCCTGTGAAGTTGGCCTAATTTTTTCAAAGGGACCATAAGACTGGGAGATCTGTGACTTGACAGTGTGCCTGAGTTTCATGGGGACATTTAATGGCCTCTCACACAATAGCTCAACAGTAAGACAGGGAATTCTAATCGAAATAAATAGGCCAGTTAGGTGGATTTGTAACTGGTACAAGAGCTGTACTGATAAAATGATGATTAATAAAATACCAAAATGGAAGGAAGGTGTCTAATGGAGTTCACCATTCACTCCATCCTCAGTACTTTGTCCCTGATTTGAGTGACAGTGTGGAAGTCATGCTGTAGCGATCATACAAGTTGTAGGGAGGGGAGGTAGGTCTTGGATCCATTCTTCTTTCCTTTCTAAGTGAGTATATAATTCAAATACCACTTTCTTTTTATCCAGGCAGTGAACTGATCTGATTGGTCAACGTCTAGGACAGCTGATTAGAAGACCACTTAGTGGTGGGTTGGTACTGCACCTGCGAGGGTGGTCATGCTCCCACTCCTCCTGCATAAGCGCTCAATTTTCGTGCACGCTCCTGCCCACTCCCCAACATTCCATGTGGCCAGGCCACGAATCACTTACTTAGCAGGGTGGGTTTCTTTTTTTCTCTTCCTTTGATTTTCTTATTCCAGGCAGCCTGTTGGACTTTGGGAAGATCTCTGGCTCTAGATGTCAGCATTAAGGTGTGGAAAGAGTCCGCTTCATGGGCAGGCCCAAGCCTCATTCTCCCATTCTCCATCCACCTGACCTTACTGTGGCATTATTGGCCTACTGCTGTGCCACATCATCTGTCGCAGGGTCGGGGCTGACAGGAAGAGCAGAATGGGCTGGGTAGTGATGGACATTCCTGGGTCCCAAGAACACTTGACTCGGATTCTTCCATTTAAATGACAGAAAAGTAGAAGGAATAGTGAATGCTTGGAGTGACAGAATGAGGTTTCAGAAGCTCCCGACTGACTGAAACAATGGACCAGATTTCAAACATGAAATTTAATTATAGATAACTCTTAGATCCCATAGCGGATGTAGGCACCGTAGTGCTACAGTACAGGATGGGAAGACCCAACTTACTGACTGAAAAAAGCCTGGAAGTTTTTTTGTTTTTTATTTTTATTTTTTTATTGTTATGTTAATCACCACACATTACATCATTAGTTTTGGATGTAGTGTTCCATGATTCATTGTTTGTGCATAACACCCAGTGCTCCACGCAGAATGTGCCCTCTTTAATACCCATCACCAGGCTAACCCATCCCCCCACCCCCCTCCCCTCTAGAACCCTCAGTTTGTTTCTCAGAGTCTATCATCTCTCATGGTTGGTCTCCCCCTCTGATTTCCCCCCCTTCATTCTTCCCCTCCTGCTATC
>NW_027397135.1:5544678-5666745 GCF_003265705.2 Callorhinus ursinus
AATATTCCATTGTGTATATATACCACATCTTCTTTATCCATTCATCTGTCGATGGACATCTTAAAAAGCCTGGAAGTTTTAGCTGATGGACTGTCATTATGATTCAGCTGTGTTATATGGTTGCTAAACATGCTAAACCTTACTACATGCCTAAGGCTGTAGTAAGTGTAAAAATGAGAGTGAGTGGACATTCTTCCTGAGGATAGGAAACGGAGACTGTACGAAAACTATCCTTAACCCTTTCCTGGAGAAAAGAAGGCTCTGGAAACCATGAGAATTCTTTCAGACATTGACAGGGCCACTCATTCTGTGGTGGCACTGTAAGGTGGGAATTGGACCGGTGAGGGCCAGTCATGGATTCTACATGAGGAAGGAACGCCCTGAAACCATGAAAGGCATGTACCTTCAGGATCCTGCAGTAGGGAGCGGACAGCCTGTGTGTGAGAAAGTGGAAAGGAAAGTCCATCATGGCCTGTGGTCAGAGGCCAGCGTCCTCCATACAAGCAAGGCACAGAGCTCTTGAAGAGACGGGCCAAGGAGATGCCTCAGGGGCATCGGCTATGCTGAGGATCAAGCTGACCTCTGCTCTGTCCCCTCAGAGCTTTACTTACCTTTTGGAGTTCTCTCCAAACCTTGTGGGGCTGTGTTTCATTTTTCCAGGGAGTCCAGTTTCTCACAGGTAATGCTGAATGCTTTCCCTAATTCTGACTCAGTAAGTCTTCTTCAGGCATCTGCCGTGTGCTTTGCTCTGTGGGAGCAAACAGATGATACTAAAAGTAGTGTAAGAAGCAACATGAAGTATATGATTCGGGAGACCAGATCACCTGTCATACTAAGAAGCTTGAGGTCGGATGAGGAAAATGAGTTGTACTGGCAGAAACTTAAAGGAAGGGAATGGTTCACTGAGACTTAATCCAGCAGGTAATGGGATAGATTGGCATTTTAAATGACACGATGTTGATGGGAAGTTACTTAAAACTCTAAAGTTGTCATTTGTTAACCATGCCCTGTTCTCTATTGAACACTAAAAAAATGAACAGACCCCACAAACTCCATCTCTAGACCTCCACTCTGAATACTTAACTGATACTTTAGTTGTTCTACCAGATGGCTGAGATGATTTTCCATGAATCGGTTTAAGTATTAATGACCATTTTATGCCACATGAAAGAGTTAACATATCAACATCTGATCATTTTTCTTTCCTGCAAAGATTTTGTGACTTCATTAATATTGAGCATTCCCTGCCCCGGGATGTAATCCTTTTCTGCTCTTGAGATTCAGACTCAACAGCTAAGAAAACACATGTCCAGTGCCCAGACCCACTTCCCTCCTGGACGGTGCCAGGTGTGACGTGTGCTTACTTCGCAGACTCCTGAAACACCCAAGGGCGCCATCCTGTCATATTTGCATTTCATCGCTGCTGTGACACATTTCTAACTGCAGGCTCATGCTTCCTTTTACATTACATATCCTCAGGACCTCAGCACCTATCACTTACTGGACGAGAGAGGCTGGACAGTCTCATTCTATCTCTGTAATGTACTTAATTACAAATAAACACCCCCTTCTCTGACCTCATCAGAAATTTGTGTTTGGATCCTGGGATACAGTGAAGAATACCTGGCTAACGGGAAGCAATACCAGGAACCCGATGCTGCTGATGTACATGCTGTTTTTACATCTTTGAAGCAGTTGTGTGTGTTTTAGAGTCCTGGACTTAAAATTAGTTATGTTGAGGAGTGGATTTACTTAAAAGTAATGTTTGTTCCTTTCCACTGCAAGTCTGAGAGGTGGCACACAGAGTAGAACAAGAAGGAAAATTCCATTCTGTTGTCTCCACCCTGATTTTTTTTCTGTGTGCAGCACAGAGAAGGTAGTGGGCCTAGTTAGTCTTTAGCTGTCTTTTGGAACACCAGTGCCATTACAGGCTTAGGCACTGGGAGCACTAGACCTGATGTGTCAGATGATGGCTTATTTAATGTGCTGGCCTGCCTGTTGATGTTTTACTACTTTTAATTCAGTTCAGTGTTACACTTAACTTTCCCTTTATAATCACAGCTGTTTGGAATGCCGGTAGGTATGTTCTGAGGGCTCCCATTTGCCAGCAGGTTCACTGGGGAAAAAGTAGCAGAAAGAAAGGGGGTAATAGTGTCACCCTATGGGTAATTACGTGCTCCTTCAAGAGGTTGGCACTCATCGGCATCCACACTGGGAGCCAGGCCAGGATTGCCGATGAGCAACAAGTACGCTTGGAGTGAATGGGTCTTCAGCTAAACAAGGGAACATAAAGCTTGCTCTGTTTTGAGAAAAGAAAGCAGATAATCAGTTGACAACAAATATTTACTGCTAGTGTTCCAAATTTGGATCCTGAAAAGAGCTAGAGCACTTAGATGTTGAATCTTGCCAATAGAGAGTAATTTGAATTAGGAACTCAAAATCATTATCCTTCTATCTCTATTCTCAGGCTGAGGGGACAGAGAGAGAGAGAGAGAGAGAGAGAGAGAGAGTGCGTGTGTGTGTGTGTGTGTGTGTGTGTGTGTAGAATTAGAGACAAGAGGCTTATAGAGGTTCAAGTCTTACGCGTTTTTTTTCTAACCTGGGAAATAGGATGCTGCAGGGGATTAGGTTTCAAAGTAGCAAATGCTTGCTTGTAAGTATAGGTGTGAAAGGGAAGCATTTTATCAAAATCAGCTCTTGAAAGATGATCCATTCACCAAATGTTTATCCCTATACCTGCTTTCCTTTTTTTTTTTTTTTTTTTTCCAAGTTTACATTTACCAAAATTGGATGGACTCCCTGAGTCCATCAGCTCTGAACTGTGCCTGAGGCAGCTCTAGTTAGAGTTAGGGGCAAAGCCCAGAGGGAGGGACACAGGAAACCTCATGGTTCCAGTAGAGCAATGGAGAGATGAACAGTCTCATTTCTCATAAGCTGCAGGTATCTGCCATCTCTGTCCTCCAGCCCACCACAGCCACCTCCAGCCCTCCTTCAGGGGGTGCTCATAAGTAGGTGGGTAAGCAGGGGGCATTCCCACTTGAGAGGGCCTTCATGAGAGTTTCATCTTCTAGAATTTAATCATTGCAAGGCATCTTTCAGAATTAGGAATAAAAATGCAACAGCCATTTGACCAGTGTCACCCAGGCAGAGGTCATGGGGGACCTAAAAACAAGACTTTATTTTAGCCCACCACCATTGACAACGGGAAGTAACCTTCTAGTTGGACCTGAAAGCTGCCCTCAATCTACCAGGAGGACGAAAGAAGCTCATCTAGATACAACAGAAACTTGGGCTTGTCCATTTTGGGGGCTTACAACAGCAGAAGCTTTGAAGAAATATCCTTTGTGTTGCGACCTAGTACACACCTATCTGTATGGGTGTATATGTGAGCAAAAGATCAATTTCACAAAACAGTTCTTGTATGTGACACCCTCTGATTTTTTTAAATCAGTCTTTACCTTTATAAAATGGATATCACAACCTACCAACTTGATTTCACAATCCACTAGTGGGTCACAGTAGTTGAAAAACACTGTTCTGATGTATAATATTGTCGTAGCACTGGTAATTCTTTCCAAATGAACATCATACTTTTACCTAATATCACCTCTTACTGCATTATTTCTATCTTTTATGATTAAGTTATCTGCCAGTTGTAGAGAGTTCTTGATATAGGGTGGTATAGGCATTTTGGGGAATCTCTGTGGTCAATATACAGTTCCAAGTTAAAGCAAGAACCCCTACAGGCATTATTAAAGAATGGTTGCCGAATTTCTGTCTGTAGGCTCTGTCCCGGGGACCCGCTGCCGTTTGCCTGAGGATTCAGTGCTTGTTTCACATTGTCTCGGTTTCTGTAGTCTTGCTGAATATCCCTCCGACTTCCTCGGGCTTGATTTGCCCTCTGGGAATGGCTCTCACCACATTAAACTTCACCTTCACCTTCGACATCTTCTCAGCCTCTTTTGCTGGTTCTTAGGCATCCCTTCACTGCCTTGCTTCTCTTTGTCTCTTCCAGTTGGTTCATTCACATGAGCCAAATGGTTGTGGAGTCACTCTTAATAAGTATAGTCCCCACACACCATCACTGTAATGGATCGGTCCATAGCAGCTTGTAAAAGCAGGGCCAAGGAAGAAGTGGGGACAAAGAAGTTACCCTTTGGTAATGGCAGACTCAGTATTACCCAAGAGGCAGTGTCTGCCGAACACTTTCTTGAAACGCCGGCCAGTCCATTCTTGGCTTTAGCAGATAGTGCCCTGGACTGAAATGAGGCATGATGTCCCAAATGCCCTGTTTTCTGAGCTTCCTTCAAACATGAGGCTAATAATACTTCCCTTGTGTGTGGATGCTCTGAGTGTTAAATGAGATAGTGGTAAAGCACCTGACCTGGTATCTAGAATGTAAGAAGTGCTCTCATAACCTGTAAGCTTTGGTTCTTGTTTGTATTAGTATTCTGTTGCTACATAATAAATTACTACAAAGTTAGCAGATTGAAACTATATGTATTTATTATCTTATAATTTTTATAGATCACAAGTCTAGGCACAACAGCCACTAGGGGTCCTTTGCTCTGGTTCTCATGAAGCTGAAATCAGGAGTTGGCCGAGTTGGGTCCTCATCTGTGGCTTGGGGTTCTCCTGCAAGTTCAGGCAGGTTGTTGGCAGAATCCAGTTCCTGTGGTTGTCAGGCTGTCCCCGTTCCCTTGCTGGCCGGTTGGGGGTTGCACCCAGCTCCTGGAGACCACCCCCAGTCCGAGCCACATGGCCGTCTTACCACACAGCAGCTACTTCTTAAAGCCAGCAGGAGAGTCTTACATTACATACCACCTCACGTAGCATACCATACTTGTGGGCATGGCCATTCCATCATATTCATGGGATCCTCCAGGATCACGCAGGCCATGTTCTCTAAGGGGTGGGGATATTGGGGCCATCTATAATCCTGCCCATCACAGCATCACAGTTATCATGAATCTGACACAATTGCTGAGGATTCTTCTCTTTACAGATTCGTGATAGAAAATAGTTTAATCTCCTTTGTTTACCATTAATTGTTTGAACACCACCTACCCTAAAAGCAGGAGGTCCTTTTTCTCCCTTGAATACTCCCCCCCTTCTTCCACACAGATGTGCACAAACATGCACACACGCACACACGCACACATGTACTGGTCACCCAAGACCATTGAGATTCTTGAGGAGGAGGGCACCAAGGAGTTCCTGTGGACAGTGCTGTGCATCACACGAGCAGAGTGCGCTGTTTGGGTGGTAGGGGGTCCTTGCTGGTCCAGCCCTGGCCCAGATTCCCCCAGCCCCCTGAACGGGGCACTTCATTTCCCCTCACATTCTGTGCTTAACCGTTCTTTCCCACAATGCAGCCATGGTGTGTGAGCGCTAGGACTGGAGGGCCAGCACTCCTCCACCAACACTGAGGGCCTCATGCCAGGCCGGGTCATTGCCAGGCCGGGTTTCTGCGTGGTCTCCACTCAGGTGTC
The DNA here is from genome assembly GCF_003265705.2 of Callorhinus ursinus. Taxonomy (NCBI): domain Eukaryota; kingdom Metazoa; phylum Chordata; class Mammalia; order Carnivora; family Otariidae; genus Callorhinus; species Callorhinus ursinus. The sequence continues at coordinate 5,550,171 of NW_027397135.1, forward strand.
ACCTTCTCAGTGAGTCATCCCTGAACACCCTGTTTGAACTTGTATTACCTACCACCCCGTCTCCCTCGCTTTCAACCTTCCAGCTTCTACTTTCCTTTTCACCAGAGTAGGACGTATTGCTGTCCAACATAGTTCATATTTTTCTTGTTTGTCTTTCTCTTCTAGAAAGAAAGCTTCTCCATGGCAGGGACTTCTGTCTGGCTTTTCATTGCTCCACCCCCCAGGATCCAGCAAGTTCCTAGTAGCACCTTAGTGGCTTTTTGATGGGTGCATAGGTTGTAAGAACCAGCAGCGTTTTTTTAAATTGTTTAATTCAAGTAGAATTCATATACAGTGTTACATTAGTCTCAGGTGTACAATATAATGATTCAACAATTCTACGCATTACTCATCACGATAAGTGTACTCGAAATCTCCATCACCTATCCCCCATTCCCCGGCCTAGCTCCCCCCTGGCAACCACCCGTTTATTCTCTGTAGATAAGAGCCTGTTTTTTGTTTGTCTCTTTTTTTCTTTGTTCGACTGGCAGCATTTTTGAGCACACACTTTGGTGCTCTGCTATCTGTTGGTTGATTAAAGCAAGTTAAACAGATTACCTTCTGTCACCAACTTATGGGAGCATCTCATAGGAATCATAACGAGTTCTACCTAGTACGTACAAGTTCATGTTTGTGGGCTGTGGGAGGACTGGATGTGAAAACGTGTATCATGTGGAGAATGTGTGTGTGCGTGGTTCTGGTGGTGGTGGTGGTGGTGGTGGTGGTGGTGGTGGTTCAGCGGGAGTCTCTCAGCTCAGTTTGTCCTTGAAATGATAGAGGATTTAGCAGCAGTCGGGTGCTGGGTGTTTAAAAACACAGACACAAACCCTGGGAGCCAACCAAGGAGAAACGGCATTGGAGCTCAGCTTTGCTGAGTTTCACTGAACTCATAACTCTCCATCTCGACTGGTCTTCACTTATATTTCCTAGGGAGCTATCTTCTACACATTTTTCTTCATAAAACAAGCCAATTTGTACTGGAATTATCTACAAATTCAGTGTCCAAGATCCTGGATCAAACTGTGTGTTTCTCCCAGCTATTTTTTTTTTTATTTGAAGTATTATTTTATTCCAAAAGGAAAAAAAAAACTTCTGAACTGGCAACTATTTCAGCTAGAGGAAGCTGTGTTTTTGCTTTAAAAAAAAAAATCACATTTAGCACTCTCTTCCTCCAAACACGTGGAATGTTTCCTCCTTAAATTTTTAAGAGAAGAAAACTGGCAGGAACCTAGATCACAACTATATGATCACGTAGTATTATTGAGAAACAATCCACTTTGCTCCCTTTCCCCACCTACTACCGCTTGGACTCAAGTCACTAGTGAAAGTGTCTCTATAAATACCAACGTGCAGAACCAAGGGGCTTCAGCTTTCACGGTAGTCTCTCTTTTCCAAAAAAAGGTTGGGGAGTGGACTATTAAAGGAAGCTAACGTAACTCTTTAGAGTCCACACTGCGTCCTGAGGGCCTTGAATGGGCAGAGCAATTCCAGGGGAGGAACAGCCCCTGAGCACAGCCTGTGTCCCGCAGGGCCCCCAGCCTCAGGCACTGGGGAGGGCCAGGGGCAGCAAAGGCAAGGACAGTCCCGTCAGCAGATCGTACAAGGATGATGGCCTTAAAACTTAAAGCAGCACTGTAAGGGGGCCTGGTCTCCCACCCACTTTACTGGGACTGCAAAAACTCAGTTACGGGAAACTGAGGCTCACAGAGGTTGAGTGACTTGTCAGAAGCCCCACAGCCATTAAGTGGCGAGCCCAGGACTACCCCTCCTATGTCGTCTGACTTCGTAACCTCTGCTTTTAACCTCACTGGACTTGCCAGTGCCGTAGGGCTGTCTCGTGACCCTCATCAGGGATCGGGCACTGAGCAGGATCTAGGGCGCATGGACGCGGGTCTGTGGTTGAGCTTCCTTCCAGCTGCAGAGCTGATGGGTTTCGTGCTGGTCTTTGGTCACAGGCCTCACCAGAAGGAAGCCCCTGTGATCCAGCACATGGAGATCGTATAGGAGACATGGCACTTTGAATGACGCTCACTGCGTCCATCTGAGTACTTCCTGTTTGGGCGTCCGAACTGACAGCAGTCAGCTCCGCCAGTTTGTGATGAGACGGTGCCAGTCCCGTCCTTTGCTCTGAAATCAGCCTGGACCTCATGACTGGTTCGGTATTCCTTCCGAGCCGGGACACTGACCCGCCTGTGTTGCCCCCTCTCTCCCACAGATGCCGCCCCTACGAGGACTGCTGTGGTTCCAGGTGCTGCGTGCGGGCCCTCTCCATACAGAGGCTGTGGTATTTTTGGTAGGTCACAACTCTTCCTGGTCTCGAATGCTTTGCTCTCCCACCCGTCACCCATACCCGCCCCCCCCCCAGGGGCTCTGCCACACTCCGTATTATTACATCACCTTCACCTGAGCTCTCCGTCTCAGGGACAGCCTCTGTCAGGAAAACAGGTATGTTCAGCTTGGCTTCGTGACAAGCACTTCTGCTCACAGAGTTTGCAGAAAGCTCGTTCCCATTTTCACAGGCTGCAGCCGGGAAAGAGGAGTTAATCTTTTGGAAGGTGGGAGGGATGACAGTGTTGTCCTTCAGCAGCTGCTTCGCCAGTTGCTGGGATGGAACTGAGGATGACTGTCTGGAGGACTCAGAGTTAGCGAATCTTGGTACAACGTTTCTGCTGCCTGAAGGCCGTTCCCATGTCGGCCGTGTCAGCCGAATCCTACCTTTCAGGACAGACAGCCTGCTGATGATCTTCCAGCTCTGCTGAGGGAGATCAGGAGCTGTCTGAAGTCTGTAAAATTCTACCTTGAGAGGGAGTGAGGGAGTATCGCTGACAGAGCATCCTAGAAGGATAGGGGTGCTGTTTCCCTTAACGGGAACCCCCCGCGTGTTGCTCTCCTCAGGGGATGCCCGTTTGGGGGTATGTCTGAAAATGTATTTGACTCTGTAGATGAGAGATACTGCTTCAGATCTCAGGGATGGCAGGGCATGGGCGGGAGAGGGTTTGCATGAAACCAAAAGAGCATTTCATCAGGGAAAACACCAGTACGTGGGGATTCCACATGTCACGTTGTCTTTGATAGGAAAGGTTGCTTTCCTGTTACTGTCACCACCTCCTTGATGGGGCATCAGCCACTTGGGGGCTCAGCTCACCTGTCACATCTGGCCCTGGCCTGGCCTCCCAAACAGCTGGTTTGGACATCCCTTGTCTTGATGTCACTGCTTCTGGCAAGCCCTACTGAACCAAGTGCCATGTTGGTGCCTAAAACTGTGTAATAGAAGGTAAATTTTTTTTAGCCTAAGATTTTCTAAATGTGAACATCTCTGGGTGCACTTTAAGGGGGAGTGGACTAGTACAAAAGGGGGGGAAAGGAGGAGGGGGGGGGGGGGTGACCTTTCAGAGCTTTGCCTAGCTTCATGCATACTTGCCCTCAGAATTTTCCTCCATGGGGCCTTGTGTAGTAGAAGGAGACAGGACCATCTGGGGCAAGAATCCTGAAGTAATTAGGAAGTTATGCCAGGTTGCCTGAAGCAGCAGAAAACCTGACCTAAAAATGAAAAAAACTCGTCAAAGTTTAGGTATTATGTGATTTTTTTAAAAAATGGAGAGTCCAAGGGGCACCAGGGAGTGTCATTCAGTTAAGCATCTGACTCTCAATTTCAGCTCAGGTCATGATCTCAGGGTCATGAGATTGAGCCCTGCCTTGGGCTCTGTGCTGGATGTGGAGCCTGCTTAGGATTCTTTCTCTCTCTCTCTCTCTCTCTCTCCCTCTCTCTCTCCCTCTCTCTCCCCCTCCCCCACCCCCACGCTCGCTTGCTTGTTCTCTCTCTTGAAAAAAAATTGAGAGTCCAGGAAAAATGTGAGGGCCTCGAAGCTAGAGCATTTTCTTTTGGCTTTCCCAGGAAGCTTTACCTGAACCATTGAGCTCCTGGCCAGAGTCACTTGTCAGAGTTGGGGCACATTAGTAAGATGGCATGCAGTGAGTTAGTGGGATCCCTACACAGAGACATCTTGTAAGTGCCATCAAATGAGGGGTGCCAGATGCCAGAAGATGTAGCCAAGCTCTTAGTGTTGATATTCTGACAAGAGGTTCTAAAGTGGGGATATAGCCAGAGAACACCTTGAGGTATAATTTTGAGGTGCCCCAGCTGCAGTCAAAGGATGCCTGGGTTCTTTCTGCTCAATGCATTCCTTCTCTTGGTAAACATTAAGTGTCTGTATGCACCAGGGCCCCATGGAGAGGCACTTACAGTAGTCAGTCTCCTAAAAGAGACAGATAGGTCTAAGTAGGTAATTATATGTGGAAAGTTTTGTTTCTTTTTAAAGATTTTTTATTTATTTATTTGAGAAAGAGAGAGAGCATGAGCAGAGGGGAGGAGCAGAGGGAGAGGGAGAAGCAGACTCCCTGCTAAGCAGGGAGCCCGATGCGGGGCTCTGTCCTCGGACCTGAGCCAAAGGCAGATGCTTAACCGACTGAGCCACCCAGGTGGAGAGTTGTAAACCAGTGTTCTGGAAACACAAGATGGAGCCTCTGATGCCAGAGAAGTTGAGGAAAGCTTGCAGAGCTTCTGACTGGGTCTCAAGAGAGGGTGTTCTGTGCAAAGGGACCAGCACATTGATGGGACAGAGACATAAGAAGAGCCGATGTGGTAAGAGAGTGGCAGGAAATTCATGTGGGTGGCAAGTGTTTGGGGGAGAGGGACAGGGGATGTGAACCGTGGAGGGAAGGAAGGGCTGCCTCCAACCTGGGTCCCACCTTGTTTTTGAGGAAGTCTGTCTCCTTACCATAGAACAAAGGTTTTGGAGGAAAATACTTTCAAAAGTCCCTGCCAGTTCTAAAATCTTGAGTAATCTTTAACCGACACAGTCTGAATGAAATCACTGGGATTAGAAAAACTAGACCGGTAGCACCCTTGCTAGAGCTGGGAAGCACACTAGAAAGTGAAACCTGGCAGGGTTAGCACCGTGCATGAGCCCTGCTGCTGGGGGCTCCCACTCAGGAGATCTGGATGCACCTGGGTCTGCGTAGTAGTTCAGGGAGAGAACCACATGCTAGGGGGAGGACAGAAAGAGATTGGAAAAAACAAATTGTGAATTGAACAAACCAGCTTACTTTTGATGATAGAAAAGGCAGAAAGTTCCTCTCTTAATCCCTGGAAAGCTCCCCAAACCCGCTCAGCAATCAATCTCTGGTACTTCAAAGAACTGCCTTTCTTGCTCTACCACTCCTTTTCCCTAACTGAAGTCCTGCTTTCTCTCTTTCCTTGTTCCTATAAGCTCATTTCCCTGTCCCTTACCAGTTTGTCTCTTAAAATAAGTTCTTTCAGACTCATATTTCCATGAGGAATGAATCTGATGATGATTGATATTGGCCGTTGGCCTCCTGCCGTGTGACTTTGTCCTGTCCTTGCCTTGTACTTACTTGCCGTCCGTCTAAAGTCTGAGGTGCAATATCGTTCTTATTTGGCTAGGAGAAGAAGAATTCCATTTGATAGTGTAATCCGCATGTCAGCTTATCTCCTGGAACAGACCCATATCTCAGATGGCTTCTGCATTTTCCAATCCAGGGGGCCAGGGGGTGAGTCTCTTGGGAGTGAGTGGTAGTGTTATTTGAAAAGGTAAACCCTTATATGCAGTCAGCCTCTCTGTGCTTTATATTCCTGCTCAGATACTTACAGTTGGACCCACCGTTGAATGTAAGATTATAATTGAGTCCCCCCGAGGGAAATTAGTTTTAAGAGCTGCAACAGTTCCCTTTGTGATTCCAGCATCCCAGCGCTGAGATGGCAGGCCCCTGCACAGTGGGGATTTCTTAGCTCCCCAAGACTGCAGCCCACAGCCATCCCCTGGGGCCTCTTGCTCACCCAGCTCCCTGCTGGGGCTCAGGTGCTGTTCTTTCCCCCTAGAACGTGCCTTTCCTCCTCTCCAGCTTGCTTCTTTCTTTCTATCCTTCAGAACTCAGCTCAGATGTTGAAGGGAAAGAAGTTTTTCCGATTGCCTCACTATAACACATACCCTTGTTTAAAACCTCTTGTTGCACTGACTTGTATGCTTAAAAATGGTGGAGACGGTCAATTTTACATTATATCACACACACACACACACACACACACACACACACACACACACACTATGATTGCACCTTCGTTTTTCTTTCATAGCACTTACCAGAGTTGTAAATCACTGATTTTGTAACTTTGTGGTTTGCTGTTTCCCTCCTCTACCAGAACTCAGGTTTAACTGGTGGGGAGGGACTCACCTTACTCTCTATAATGCACAACGTGGTGCTGGGAGCAGAGCAGCTGCTTAAAAATTGTTGAATGAATAATGAATTAGAAGGCAGGTCAGAAAGCCACAATTTCAGCCCTTTCCTGAACCATTTCCTGTCTTGTGCCTCTGATCTTTCTTCCTACTCCGTGTTCCAAGGTTGTCCAGTAAATACTTATTGACTGACTGATGGACTTACACCTAGCATCGTATTAATATTCTTAAAATCTTTATTGTCTGCTTTTTCTCTAAATTTCACTCATGTGTGGTCAGATGCCTTTAACCATGATGCAGCGTCTCTGCCCCATGTTCATCTTTCACAAGGCAGTAAGCTGCCCACATAGTGTGGGTATCTTGGGTGAGGTTCGGGAAGATTCCATGAGTCCCATAGTAATGTCAGAGTTTCCCAGCTGTGTGTGTGCAGGACAGGCAGCTTGGCTCTTCTCAGAATGACTTCCCTTGTTTCTAGAAAGACAAGATACAGCGCAAACGTGAGGTGGGAAGAAGCCATTTATTCATTTGTCAGTCATTTATTGAATGCCAGCAACGTGACAGTCTCTGAGAAGTCTTAGATGAGTTGGACAAAGATTCTGTCATTAAAGCAGTCAGCTCTACTGCTTGTTAGACTTTAAGGTCACGGTAGGAGAATGTCAGCCATCCTTAGAGATTTCACATCTGCAGCTTTTTTATCGACTGTATTTCCTCTAGTCCTGTAGTGTTTCTGTAATTAAGGTGTGCTCTAGGTAGGCCACCATTTAAAATCTCTTTGTCAGTATTCCTGTAATAATGGAGAGAAAACTGCTAGGAAGGATAAAAGTGCTTATCCTTGTGGCTTTGCCGGTGAAGAATGGGAAGTGGGGGACATGGACAGGGAGGCAAAGCCGGATCAGCCACGGCCTGCGCCCAACGAGATTGAGAAGGCATCTCCCGTTTTGATGGAACTTTTTGAATTGAGGTCAGCGCCATGGACGGGAAGTGATTGCACCAACCCTTTGAAGGCAGCTAACCATTTGGAGCATTTGAGACTTCTGGGACACCCCTGAACACAACTGACTCACACTGAGAAGCCAAGAGAGCTCTGTTCAGGGGTGTCCCAGAAGTCTCCCAGGTGTTATCCACCCAAGAATGTCCTGGTAGAAACGTCAAGGGAAGGCCAGCCTGAGGAGCCAGATGCTGAGCCCCTGTGACCCCTGCATCGCGAGTCCCTGTTGGCGGACCCCCGACTCCTAGGGCCTTTGAGCCTGGGCCAAGCCACTGCCTGCCCCAAGCACCACCTCACCACTGTGCTCTTGCTCAGGTTCCTCCTGATGATGGGCGTGCTCTTCTGCTGCGGAGCTGGCTTCTTTATCCGGAGGCGCATGTACCCCCCGCCGCTGATCGAGGAGCCTGCGTTCAACGTGTCCTACACCAGGCAGCCCCCGAACCCCGCGCCAGGTCAGCCCGTCCGTCTGTCCTTGTCTCCTCTCTGCAGTGTTTGTGTCCCCTGCAAGCATTTGAAAAGGTCCCTGCTGCCATGTCTGCTAGAAGAAAAAAATTCAGGCCATGTTTATTCATTTAAGTTCTGAGGATCAGCCTTACCGTGCATTTGTGCTAAGGGAAAATGCAGCATCTATTGGATTGTATTTCTGTTACCTCATATTCTTACCTAAATAGTGGTGTGCCTTTTATGCATATTTATGCCGTTCACATATGCATGTCGTTTGCTCTTTTTCCTTAAAAATCATTCCATGTAGAAATTCCTATGTACAAACAGTAGTGTCCCTGTTATTTATAATGCGTCTGGACTAAATATTAATTATGCCACTTTAAATGGTGATTTGCTCAGATAGTCTGTCATTGCTGATCATTTGTTTTGTTTTTTCATTCATTCAACAAGTATTGATGCAATTTACTCGTATTCTGAATACTTATAGACAGTGCTGCTAGAGACATTTCTGTACAAGTTACATTTGGCCTAGTTAGGGAACATTACCCAAAGTGAGGCCACAGAGTCAAAAAAAATTGGTGGTTTCTTAATTCTTACAAAATTGCTTTAACTATCTAAAAACTCTCAGGGACGGTGGTGGGTGAATGCAAGCTTCCCTTGGGACATAGGCTGGTTCCCTATTTTTGACATTGATGTGAGATGTGAGATGTTTTCCTTCCCTTTGAGGGAACCTCCTGAGGAGGAAGGGATAGAGGGGTGGTGAGGCATTGCTCATTCGAGGTCCTGTCTTTCGGCCACTGTGTGCTGAGGCCACGTGGCAGGCATCACTCCCGTGCACCCTGCTCTCCTGCTGTCTGTCACAGTTGCCCCCTGGGGAGTGGAGGGCAGGGGTGCTCTCTATTGATTGCACACGACAAGTAGACAGAATTCTGGGAGCAGTTCCTGCCATGGTTTTTACATCCTAGAGATGTGCTATACAGTGTAGGGTTTATAGTTAACAGCACTGTTAACTTAAGATTTTGTGAAGAGGGTAGATCTTATATTAAGTGTTCTTATCATAATAATAAATTTGGAGGTAGTGAATAGATTTATGGCATATATTGTGCTAATGAGTTCACAATATATATTTATCTCCAAACTCACCGCATTGTATACATTAAATACATTCAGCTTTTTGTATGTCAGGCATAACTCAAAAAAGTGTTTTTGTTTTTGTTTTTTTTAAATTAGGGGAATTTAGTGTAAAAAGTTTTCTCTCTCCTGTTCGCATGGAGGACGTGCTGTTCTCAAGATGCAAAGGGAGTGGAGATGGACATCTGTTGATTACTTCTTTTACACCAGATACTCCCCGGTTTTTTTTTAAAGAATAATCTTTATTATTTTTCTAAATGTTACTAAAAGATCTGAATATGGATTTTCCATAACAGTTCAGAGGTTGCTGTACTTAAACTTTCAGTCAGGATAGTATGACTTTTCACGTGTAAATGGACTTTATTCTTTCATATTTGGAAATATCTGAATAGCTTTAAATGTGCTCCCTAGCATAGGGTGAGGTGCAAATTTCCAGTTAAAATTGGGGAGGGCGCAAAATTAGATTTCATCTGGATTAATTTGAGTCAGTCCTTTGATTTTTTTTTTTCTTTTCCAAGAACGAAACAGTAAATCAGAGAAATGGGCCAAACACTCACAAATTTCCTCTTCTTCTATCTGTGATCACTATGTCAATCTGTAGCGCAGGGAAAAGCAGTCCGTGTCCCCCCACGTGGCCACAGATGCGAGATGCCACATGTCCTTTGCCCACAGTGCTGGCCAAGTGTCAGGTCTGCCGTTCCTTTCCTGTCAGGGTGAATGCGGTGAGCAGGTGGAGCCCCCAGCTGCCTGTGTGTGCCATCTCTCCTCATTCTGCATCTCGGTGCTCCCTGCCTGGGGTCCTCAGTCCCCTTATCAGCCACACCCAGTAAATAGGTATCAGATCCTACCAGGTCTTATTTCAGACTCTTACCCCTGAGCAATGGCTGCTGAAAGTTTCCCAGTCACTGATATCGTCTAGCTCTTTGTCTACCACAGTGCCACCAGAAAGTTCTTTATAAAAAAAATTAAAAAGCACATAGGTCATGTTATTCTTCGGCTTTAAGGTTCTCTGCCAGCTCACTTTGCTCCCTGCAAGTCCACACTCCTTAGCCGAGGACTCAGAAGCCTTTACAACCTATCCCTCCCCCCATGGCCTCGCTTCTGCTCAGTGCCCTGTGTGAGCCACCTGCTCCGTCAAGCCCTGCCGTCTTATGAGATGCTGCACATGCCCTCTGTTTGCCTGGTAAATGCCCCCTGAGTGAAATTGTCCCAGGCCCTTCATTGCCTTTCTCTCGTGGGTGCTTTGCCAAGTGCTTTAACAGCATTGATTGTGGTGAGTTTTAATCCCTTGTGTATACTTTGGTCCCCCCACCGAGCCCTGCTTCAGTAGGATTTACATCTCAGGCACCAGGCAGCTGAGTGAACTGGTCAGCCTGGGGTCGGGATTTACTGTGGCCGCCCTCAGAGCCTGGAGCCCTGGCCGGCTTGAAGTGCTCCTTCAGCCCATATATACTGCACAGCTGCTGAGGTGCAACAGGGACATGGGACACCGCAGCGAGCCTGGGTTCCAGCGCTCACCCACCCGCTTTTGCATTGCGTCGTTTGCACAACTGTGTGTGAGAGCCTGTGTGATTGCACAAATGACTATCTAGTCACCAACCACGGTGAGACCTGTGGCATAAAAGGTCAGGATGCGGGGAAGCCATGTATGTGGGAGGCTCTCTGCAGTATGGGTAGATGGGAATGAATGTGTAAGTGGGGGTGAGCAGGGGAGTAGTGAGGGGCCAGGAGGTGGGCAGAGAGGCCCCTGTGGTCTTCTTTTCCCACCAGCCTTTAACACGCCCTCCAGGTCTCTGGAGCTGCAGAGCTCCAAACAGCTGTTGTCTGTCCTGTGACCACAACACCCCCCTCCCACCCCCGCAGGATACTACTGAAGGTGGCATAAATGTAGGAGAGTCCCCAGTACAAAACTGTCCCTTTATAGACAGCAGAGAAAGATCAGAAACGCCAGGGAGCAGCTGTTGGGGATGAAGCACAGGCACTTAAGCGTCTCGGGGAGTGTGGTTTGACCCCGTGCTACCTTGTGGTTGGAGGCATCCAGAGAAATGGGGGCCATTCATTTTCTCCAAGACCTCCCATGATGCATCCACACTGGAGCTGCGTCATTCACCACCTGTCGAGAGACACTGATTTGGGTGCTCCTACGTCTCTGCAGTGAGTCATCACCTTCTTTCTTCCATTTGTACGCTTCATGTGGGCCTGTAGCAGTATGCAATCGCCAATCCCAAAATATAGCAGGGCATCGAATGAGAAGAGGGTTTGCTTGTGTTCCGTGGGGGTTGGGCGGTTTCCGTAATTGCACTACAAGATCAAGGTCTGTGTCATTTGGTCACAGCGCTGAGCTTGGAAGCAATGTAAGTCCTTTGATTTGATTCTTTAGAACTAGTCATAAAAAAAAAAATAGGGTCTGTTGGCTTTTTAGTGATTCAGGTGGAGATACCCATCTCATGCTGTCGGTGGGCTTCATCCCCTCTGCAGCACTTTGTTGAGATCCTGTAACGCTCAGGGCACTGTGCCCCTGGGGATGTGCAGTGGGAGAAGGCCATGCAGGTCTCGGCAGCGTAGGAAGAGAAACTCAGTGAACTAACATTACACGGTAGGTTCACAGGATAAATATTACGCCCAGGAATAGACTGCTGGGTGCTCAGGAAAACACACGTGTTTGTGAATTTGCTGGGGTGGCTCCATTTCTCTTCTGTTGGCCTGCGGGAAGGGAAGTGGATTCTGGTGAGCTTTGCTTGTTTGTGAAGAAGAACAAGCAGAAGGTCTTCGAGAACCCATACTCATGCACAGGACGACAGGGGGAGGGTAGCGGCTCATATCCTGGTTTGCAGAGGGGCACACAGCGGTGTTCCATCTGGACCAGCATCCCAGTCCAGTGCGGCTGAGTGAGGAAAAGCAGATCTACACATTGCAGAGATGGCTCCTGACGGGGGCACAGGGAGGACTGTGGCAGCATCGTGGCTTTAGGGGGCTGATGCAGGTGGGAGCAAGACCCTGGGGAAAGAGACAGACAAACTAGGTATGCAACTGAAGTTCAAAGGTAGGGCTCCCAAAAGAAACAAAGGCTGAAGCCCAAGGCCTCCCATTGGCTCATTTGGGCCTTGAGCTAACTGAGGGCTGTTGGAGAAGCTGTGGTTTGGGGAACAAAAAAAGGCACCTGGACAGGGCATTAGGGGGCCTCAGGCCTCTGAGATCACAGTGGGCCCCTGTCCTTTCTGAGTCTAGGTAGGCGCTTAATCTGAAAAATGGAATCAGATGAAGAGCAGCACTCCTCGCTTTAGTTCGTCTTTATATACGGAGGTAGCCGACATGTGACCGGAGAAAGTCAGAGCTCCCTAAATGCTGTAGCCCCCCGCCCCGAATCTTCCCACATCATGCTAGCTGGCAGGGCCCATGGATACGTCCTCCTGGGTAGAGGAAAGATAGACTTCCTTCCTTCGTTCAGAAAACGAGCTGACAGGCAGCCTCCACTGTGTTCATACAGGAGGAGATGCAGGACCAAGATATCGTCACTGCTGCCCTTCAAGAACTTGTAGAAAGAGGGGGTTGGGGAAGAGGGTTAAAACGTACAGACTTCCAGTAATAAGTTTAATACGGGCTGGGGATGTAATGCACAGCATGGTGACTATAGTTAATACTTTATTGCATATTTGGAAGCTGCTAAGAGGGTAGATCTTCGAAGTTCTCATCACAAAGAAAAAAAGATGCCGCCATGCAAGGTGGTATGTTAAGTAACTTACTGTAGTGATCATTTTGCAATATAAACATATATGTATCAAATCATTATGTTTATACCTTAAAACTTATACGATGGTCTGTGTCAGTTACACCTCCATAAAACTGGAAGAAAAGAAGAACTTTTAGAACCATGGGAAAAGAAAAAACATAAAAACCTTGGCTAAAGCAGGGCTGTGGGTCTGGAGGTTAGCGGGGGCTGAATTTCAGGAAACCCTGAGTGGTGGTCTCAGCTGAACTTGGTGTGCACGAGATGAATGTAGGGAAGGGGGGGCGAAGGGGGCCACCAAGAAGAAGATTCATCATGATCCCGGGGTCCTGGGATCGAGTCCCACATCGGGCTCCCAGCTCAGCGGGGACCCTGCTTCTCCCTCTGGCCCTCCCCCCTCTCGTGCTGTTTCTCTCTCTCTCTCTCAAATAAATAAATAAATAAAATCTTTGGGGCGCCTGGGTGGCTCAGTTGGTGAAGCGACTGCCTTCGGCTCAGGTCATGATCCTGGAGTCCCGGGATCGAGTCCCGCATCAGGCTCCCTGCTCAGCAAGGAGTCTGCTTCTCCCTCTGACCCTCCCCCCTCTCATGTGCTCACTCTCTCTCTCTCACTGTCTCTCAAATAAATAAATAAAATCTTTAAAAAAAAAAAAAAGAAGAAGAAGATTCAATTATGGCCTCTCTTCTTTATAGGATATTTTGTGGTCACCAGAGTTAATAGTGAAGATCAAGGCCACGTAACTGTGGCAAGACAAGAATAAAGCTTGTCCTTATTTGGGGAGGAGGGCGGTGGGTGGTGTGTTATTGAGAGTGTGGATTCTGACTGTGTAATCACAGAAACGCACAGAGAGAGATCAGAGAGAATAAGCAATAATGACATCTGTGGTGTTAATGTGGCTTGTTTTCTTTTAAAATGGTTTCCTTTAATACTGATTAATGTGACTAACACTGATTTAAAAAAATAATAAAACAGAAGAAGATGGAGTATTCCATCCAGTGTTCCATTAGGAGGTACACTTGCGTTATTTGCATTTATGGTGAGTTTGTTGATGGTTTTCTGGTAGTTCTAATGGCTCAGTCTTATACTTGCCGTGACCTGCAGTGACTCTAGTGGTCCGACTGCATGACGCCAACTGCAGGAAAATGGAAACAGCAGGGAGTATGTTTGACAGAGCTGAACCACGAACAGAGCTGCTTTGGTTCTGGGGACGATCTCTTTTTTTAGAGCAGGTGGGGTAAGCATGATTCTACGTCAGTGTGACAGTGCTTCAGGTGTGTGGAGACGGAGATCGGACAGCCTGTTGCCATCTCTAACCTCGGCAGCTCTAAGGGTTACGTTGTTTATTTTCTGAAGAAACTGGGTGAAGAGACGCTCTACCAGCTGCCCTGGGCTGGGGGAGCCCTGTGCTCCCCTGGGAGTCTCACCCATGGCCCTCCACTGTGGTGCTCTGGGGCACCCCCTTCAGGATGAAATCATCTCAGAATTTATGGTTTTGGTAAAAGAAAATAACTGGAAATATTTGTTTGTTTAAAAGTCACAAATGCCAGTGTCCTAATACATACTTTCACAGCTACCGGAATACTCCTTACCGGTTCATCCCGGATGACAGAAGGTGACTCGCTGACCAGATAATTAGGGCGAGGGAGGAGGTGTGGTTTTGAGATTATGGCCTCACAGCATGGAGTTCCTCCTTGCTAACCAGAAATATTTTTTCCAGAAAGTTCCATGTGTCTGTCTTTCTGATTTTCTGCTTCTGTGTCTTACTCTTCCTGTCATTCTTACTCTGGTAATTCTTTCTAACTTTGATTCCACCCTTTCCTTTTCTGTGACAACTCAATTGCTATTTTGTATGATTTGCATTACTCAGTTCATATAAAGTACATACATCTAGAATGTTCTACCATATAAAAATAGGAGCTTAATTTTTTTCCTGCCATTTGAAAATGTGAGGGTTTTTCCCCCCATAAAAACATTTAATATCCTTAGCTACTACAGATAGATGACACACTTCACACAGAGTGCAATGCAATGCAAAAGGAAAGGCATTTTTTATAGCCTGCCCTGTTGGTAGGCAGTTCATATTGTTACTTTAATGACAGCAATGTTGCCATTTATAATCTTTGATCATCGGGGACAGAAACTTCTAGCACATGCTTATTATTCTCTGCTCTGCCAATGACAGAGCAAAGACAGAGTTTGATCCCCTTTCCTGCCCAGTGCACGTTCTTAAAAACCACTCATACTTAAGGGAAGATGACACGCGTTTGAAGTGTGCTCCTTACGTGGTTCCTAAGTGCAAAGCTAGTCGGACAGACTGTTCCCACTCACTTCATTTGCATTTAAGATCCTTAGATTACCTTTCAGGTCTGCTGTTTCATCTGTCCTGACTGCCTCACAGGCCTGTCATCATGAACTTTTCTCCCTAAATGTATTCAAAATGGCTGTGATTAGTCCTTTCAGAGCTGAAGTAAGGGCAGACTTGGGCCAAACTAGACAGAGGGCTCCTTGTTGCAGAGAGGTCCCCAGATGATGTTTTGTACACACAAAGTCTCCTTCTGTCACCTGTCAATGTGCTTCAAGCACATGCACTGTGTGCCAAGTGCTGTGCTTAGCCAAGTGCATACAGTGGAGATCAAACAGACGGCCCCTGCCTCTGGGCTCCTCAAGAAGGACAGCGAAGCAGAATGACAGCAGTAGTAACTCCTGACCTCTGATCTAACAGAAAAATGTGGAAGCTGTAGATCCTGAAGTTAAAAATTATGAAGTTTGAAATTTTTATTCTCTTATCTTACATATTCGGGTTGCATATGGAACTTCAGCAAAAATAATACAACATGCATTTTCCACCTGATCTGCCTTTTACCTTTTCAGTTGACCTTTTATAAACTTTCAGTGTCCTCTAATACATTTCGTCTTTTTTTTTTAAGACTTTTAATGTCTTGGGGAAATACTTTAAAATGTTTTTCTGCTTGCTCTTTGTTGTGTATTAATATTTTAACCCTTACAAAATACAAATCAAAACCACAATGAGATACCACCTCACACCTGTCAGAATGGCGAAGATTAACGGGTCAGGAAACAACAGGTGTTGGCAGGGATGCGGAGAAAGGGGAATTCTCTTACACTGTTTTTGGGAATGCAAACTCATGCAGCCACTCTGGAAAACGGTATGGAGGTTCCTCAAAAAGTTAAAAATAGAACTACCCTATGACCCAACATTTGCACTACTAGGTATTTACCCAAAGGATACAAAAATACAGACTCGGAGGGGCACGTGCACCCTGATGTTTATAGCAGTATTATCAGCAATAGCCAAACTGTGGAGAGAGCCCAGATGTCCATCGACCGTTGAATGGATGAAGAAGATGTGGTATGTATACATAGTGGAATATTACTCAGCCATCAGAAGAATACAGTCTTGCCATTTGCAATGTGAATGAAGCTACAGTGTATTGTGCTAAGGGAAATAGGTCAGAGTAAGATACCATATGATTTCATTCATATGTGGAATTTAAGAAACAAACAAATGAATACATGCAAAGGAAAAAAAGAGAGGGAAGCAAACCATAAGAGACTCCTAATGACAGAGAACAAACTGAGGGTTGAAGGAGGGAGGTGGGTGGGGGGATGGGCTAGATGGGTGATGGGCATTAAGGAGGGCACTGATTATGATGAGCACTGAGTGTTATGTGTAAGTGATGAATCACTAAAATCTCCTGAAACCAATATTACACTATATGTTAACTAAATAGAATTTAAATAAAAATTTGAAAGAAAAAATATTTTAACCTTACATCTCTGTGGAGGAAAAGCTGTCTGGTAGGAAGCTAGGCTGGCTACTCATTTGAGACCCATGAAGGGTCTCAAATTATTATTACTGAAAACAAAGTGAGCTTAGCGGTGGGTATGTAGCCAAGCCAGGGATATTTTATTAGTTCCCTTTGATTTATTATAGGCACACAAGAGAGAAAAATCATAGAAAGTCACAGTAGACACCAGTAGGTCATCGGGTTCGCTCCACACCCTCGAATTGGCCTCCTGCCTGTCACCAGAAGCTTCAGTAAAAGAAAGCCAGCTCCAACATTACCTTTGCCATCTTTGGGCACTTCTGCACAGCATTTTTGTTCATGAGGCTTCTACAAACTGGAGAAGCACATGATGGGGTGGAAAGGGGAAAGAACATGTTTGTCCCCAGGTTCAGTTAAAGACTGGCAAAGGGGTAGAAGGAAGTCAGTAATGCTAATTTTCCACAAAAGGAACCCCAGCATTGAGTTTGACGCCTTATTATGCATCTTTATAGTACCTAGTCTTGGAATTAAAAGTAACATGTTGGGGCATCTGGGTGGCTCAGTCGATTAAGCGTCCGACTTTTGATTTTGGCTCAGGTCGTGATCTCAGGGATGTGAGGTCAAGCCCGATGTCAGGCTCTGCCCTGGGAGTGGAGCCTGCTTATGATTCTCTCCCTTTCCCTCTGCCACTGTTCCCTCCCCCCAAAAAAGTGACATGTCTGCATTCTAAATCAGCATCAAAGATAGTAATAAACATTTTTTAAGGCAAGAAAACAGAGTAGATGAGAAACATTGAGGAGACATAAAAGCAGAATATGAAAGTGGAAGATTACCTACAATATATATTCCAGTGGCTCTGAATGTGTTAAGATATCATCAAGTTGTGTTAAAAATCCAATTACATACTGCATTAGAGAGAGACAGCTGAAGAATGTAACAGAAAAGTAATAGGAGTGCATTAAGGGGGTGTTTAGCGGAGAATGATCAAAGGTGATTTGATAGCCACATGGGAGAACTTTCCGTGAGAATCACAGATGGAAGAAGAGGAACCAGACTGGCTGTCACCATCTCAGGAGGAGGCAGTGGTGGTCTGGGCCGGGAGGTTGGTGGCAACAGAACCGGGGTGGGGGGGGTCCATCTGGGCCTAGAGTTGACAGGACTTACGGAAGAGTTCCAGTGAACCGAGGGACCTAATCTCTTTAGGACTCAGATTTCTCTTCTAAGAGGAAGAATAATGTTAGGAAGATCGATAGACACTTCTAAAGTGTCTAGTTCTTGCTACTCAAAGTTTGAGCTGGAGACATAAGTGCATCCCTGGGAGCTTGTTAGAAGTGCAGACTCTGTGGTACTGCAGAGATGCTCTACCAACATCTGTATTTTAACAAGATCCCCAGGTGCTATAGAATAGTACCCACACAGAGGAGTCTAGATGTTTGATAAGAAACAACAACAACAAAAAAGGAGGGGTGGGCTTTGGTGGTAATAACCGATCTCATACGAGCTAAGCATTAAATTCTGTATAAGAACCTTCGAGATCCACAGGACTAGAGTAGAATTTGGTCCTTATCTCTGTTGGGATGTGATCACTGTTGCTCTTTTTCTGCCTTGTGCTCTAGGATTTGCTCCTTGGAATACCACTGTATTCTTAGAACAATTATTTTGGCTTCTGTTGTAAAAAATTTTCAGTAGTGAGCAAAACTTTTCTTCACTCAACTTCTGATTTATACAGCCAGGAAAGAAAAAGTGAAAGGGTTTTGGTGGAAGGGTTTTATTTCCTACTTACCTTGCTCACAAAGCTTGTGGCTGCCTTTTCTCGTGAGACATTGGGGCCCCAGTGTTCATGTGTGTCTCAGCTGTATTTCAACTCCATACATAATCTCTATAAACCCTGGCGGGTCAGCATGAAGGTATTAGGTACCTAATACAGATACTCCTTTTAACTCCCTCTCCTCCTCCTCCTCCTCCCAAAGAAGCAGTAGAAAAAGGCCCCCCCCCCCTTTTTTTTGTAATGGGTAATAAATGCAAGAGGAAGTATACAAAGCCATTTCTTCCCTGGTTCTCTTTTTTTTTTCAGCTTACCAGCATTCCCAGTCTTTTGTTTATCCTTCAAGAAATAACCCGTGATTTTCTGAATATATACACATATATAAAAGAAGTCTTTTTAACGCTGATAAAAATAATTTTGACGGCGCCTGGGTGGCTCAGTCGTTAGGTGGCTGCCTTCGGCTCAGGTCATGATCCCAGAGTCCTGGGATCAAGCCCCACATCGGGCTCCTTGCTCAGTGGGAAGCCTGCTTCTCCCTCTCCCACTCCCCCTGCTTGTGTTCCTGCTCTCGCTGTCTCTCTCTGTCAAATAAATAATTAAAATCTTAAAAAAAAAATCTTAAATAATTTTGTATTGTGACGATGTAACTTGAGTTATGTATTGAATAAATTCAAGTGTATAACACGAAAACTTAGAAATGAGGGGAAAGCATGCTGTGAACTGGAGGAGTGCCCATGTATTACTATGAATCTGATCAAAGTATAAAAGTTCCTGGTGCATTTAAAAGAATTTGTCGAGTTGTACACTACCAAGAAAATCTAAATAAGTTTACAAAAGCAGAAATCATATACCTCAGGGTCTGGGCTAGGGTGATCGCAGTTTCATTTCTAACTTCATGCCCCTCTAGCACATCTTGGGAATGTGACTTGGTTTCCCTAAGCTTCAAGCTCCTCAACTGTGAGGCTGAGCTCATAAGAGACTTTCTAGGGGCGATTGCATCTGAGATGACCCACAGACAGTGGTTAGCTCCAGGCCTGAGGCAACGCTCCATAAGTGGCAGTAACTGCTACTATTAGTGGTTCTAAATTTGTAGTTTTAAGAAATCTACAAATGAGCAAATAAATAACCTGCTCCCACTTGGAAATAAAAGAATACTCCCTAAATCATTTGTCGAGCAAATGAAGGGTAGGAGTGAGGGCCTGGTATTTACCGCTCCTTACCCCAAGCCTGCCCACCCAGTCTTCCCATCTCAGCGAATGGCAGCTCTGTTCTTCCAGCTGCTTGGTCCTAAAGCCATCTTGACGTTTTCTCCCATCTGCCACCTTTTATTCAGATTCTCACCGGAGCCTCCCGGCTAGTCTTCTTGCTTCCCACTTCCCCTGCTTTGGTCTATTTCCTACAAAGCAGACACTGTCAGAGAGGTCAGCGCTTCCTAAGTGGAAGGCTCACAGCTCTCTAGAGACCACACACTGTGCTCACAGTCAGAAGTCTTTACAGTGGTCAACAAGGCCCCTCCCTGTCTCTCCCCCTCCTACTGCTCTTCTGTTCCCACTTGCCTCTCCTGCTGCTGTCTTCCCAGCTCATTCCACTCCCACTGCACACTGGCCTCTTGCTTTTCCTCGGACCTTCCAGGCTGCTATGTTGGTGTCTTTTGCACTGTGATTCCTTTTGCCTGAAAGGGTCTTTCTCCATCTAAACCCTCCCTGCCATATACACACGGCATGCTTCTCCATTACCTTCCCCCATACACTCAGGGTGGATTTCTTCATTTCTTTTAGGTCTTTCACCTTCTCATGAGACCCTCCCTGTTTACACAGTAGAAAATTGCATTTCCTTTCTTCCTCTGTTCTTTGCTTTTTTCCAACATCCCTGCTTTGTTTTCAGTTTTAACGCTTAATATCAAGGTACTGTATTTTTTATTATTTACCTTGCTTATTGTCTCTCTTTGCTGCAAGCATCATAAAGACTGAGATTTTGTTTTTGTCATTGCTGTGTCCTAAATGCCTGGAACAGTGCTGGCACATGGTAGGGATTCGATATTTGTTGAATACACAAGTGAATATAGGAATCAGTATGAATGTTAATACAAAAACATATGCAGTGTATGTAAGTTGACTTCTAGAGGTACATTCATAGCCTTATTCTTTGCTAAAAGTTTAAAATATGAAAGCAAATGAATTGACCTCTCCTTAAAAGAGGTTCAGAAACTAATAAACTCACAGAAAGCAGTAAGAAGCAAATAATAAAAATATAAATTAATTGCACAAAGCAGAAGAATAGATTTGCAAATTTAAAAGTTAGTACTCAGTACAAAAGCAATAAAAGTAAATGTCATTGCAAGTCCTACCCTTGATGTATCTCATCCGTAAAACAGAGAAAAAATAAAATCATAAATTAAAACAGAGAAGATTAAACGTTATAAGGAAGTATTCATGAAATGGAAAGCCTTGGTAAGATTGGAAAGCCTTGGTAAGATAGGAAAGTGTATTACCAAAGAGGCATCAGAACCTTGAAAATTTCAGTGGACCTAGCAAGAGTTTGAAGAACTTTTCAAAGAATTAACTTCTAAAATGGCTGTAAATTCATAAGGTATCTTTGAAACTTTTAAGAACCTGTGCATTTTAACAGTGTGTGTATTACTACAATATATAGAAAATCATGGAAAAAAATATAGAAATCTATTATCATTTGCTTTATGAAGCTGGTATGACTTGGAAGCAACAGCAGAATTAACTTATACTGAAATGCGTTTAATGAGCATAAATACAAAAGTCCTAGAAAGCTAAATTAAACAGTGTGTCAAAGAAGGAAACCACCATAACCAAGCATTGATCTTCCTAAGAGAGCAAGGATAGTCTAATATTAGGCAAGCTGTTAACATTGTAAGTTAGATCAAAAAGCGTGATTGGCAGAGAATTCCGGGAAGAAGTTGGAGTAGGAAGCACCAGGAACTTCTCTCCCCATCTAGCCAAAAATTGCAGAAACTGTCTGATGTAACTACACAGGTAGACCCTTGAACAATACAAGTTTGAACTGTGCGGGTCCATTTATATGTGTGGGTTTTTTTTTTTTTTTCAGTTAATACCATACAGTTCTGTAAATGTGTTTTCTCTTCTTTACAATATTCTTAATAACATTTTCTCCAGCTTACTTTATTGTAAGAATGCCATATATATATAATACATATAACATACAAAGTATGTGTTAATTGACTATGTTATCAGTAAGCTTTCCAGTCTGCAGTTGGCTATTACTAGTTAAGTTGTGAGAGAATCAAAAGTTATACATGGATTTTAACTGTTTTCTTGGAATTTTTCAGTCTGTTGAAAGCTTGTAACTTTCGGGGAAGACTTGGAGGTTAAATTGCAGTTAATTTGGTCAATTTCAACTCTTAGCACTCTAGCAGCTACCCATCCTCAATGCAGGCCACTTGATAGGCAGATGAGCACGTACTCCTTGAGGAGCTTGTGCATAGTGTGCAGGAGCAGGGTGGGCAAAAAGGACCCTGCCCTCCAAATATGGGGGCTCTGCACTCTGATAGCTATTTGCTAGTACTGGTTTAAGAGATACCTCCCCACACTGTTCCAAGCCCTTCCTCCTCCAGCTGAAGTGACCTCCGGGGAATTTAAATGGCCAGTGCCCTTCTCCCTGTCCCTTCATTTTTCACTTTTTCTCCTTTTAGAGCCAGACATTAAAGGCTAAGATGTTCAAAAACAACTGCATATACAAAAAATTAGAACGTGACTGCACATCCCAGGGAGAAGACTTTAATTTATATCTCAGGCTGATTCTCAGCACAGAGACAGCCTACAACAATTAATTTTAAAAAATAAAAATAGTAGCAAAGACAGCAGACTCTGGGGAAAGAGGAGGATGTGATTTCCAGAGTTACCACATTATTAGATTCAAATGTCCAGTGTTCAACAAAAAAAAATCACAAATCATACAAAGAAATAAGAAAGCATGGCCCATTCAAAGAAAAAATTAAATCAACAGACTGTTCATGAAAAAGACCTAATGCCATATCTGCTAAACAGATATTTAAAACATTTGTTTTAAAGATACTCAGAGAACTACAGGAATATGTGGAGAAGGTAAAGAAAACGACGTATTAACAAGTGGAAATATTAAAGAGATAACCTAAAAAGATGCCAACAAGAAATTCTGGAACTAAAAGGTACAATAAGTGAAATGAAAAATTCACCACATGGATTCAAAGACAGGTCTGAACAAGCAGAAGAGAGAATCAGCAAACTGAAGACAAGACCATAGAATTGATCAAGTCTGAGGAACACAAAGAAAAAAGATTGAAGAAAAGTGAAGAGAGCCTAAGGGGCTTGTAGGGCAGCATCAAGCAGACCAGCATTTGCATCATGGAAGCTTCAGAAGGAGAAGAGGGAGAAAAGAGGGCACAGAGAATATTTGAAGAAATAATGGTTGAAAACTTCCAAAATTTGGTGAAAGACATGAATATCAACATCCAAGAACCTCAACAAACTCCGCCACACCAAGACACATTATAGTCAGTCTTTCAAAAGCCAGAGACCAAGAGAGAATCTTGAAAACCACAGGGATCATCGCTCAGTGAGAACATAAGCAGATTTCTCATCAGAAACTATGGAGGACAGAAGACAGTGGGCTGACATATTCAGAGTGCTAAAATAAAAAAATCTGTCAACCAAGAATACTCTATCTAGGCAAAACTTTCCTTCAAAAGTGAGGAAGAAACTAAGACATTCCCAGATAAACAAAAGCTGAAGGACTTTGCAACCGGTAGACTTAGAAAAGTAGGAAAACTTCCAAATACATTCTACAGGGCCAGCATCACCCTGATGCCCTGCCGGAAATGCCCAAGGGAGTCTGGCAGGATGAGATGAAAGGACACTAGACAGTAACTCGAAGCCATATGGAGAAATAAACATCTCAGTAAAGGTAGGTTCCTTGGCAATATAAAAAGTATTATTATAGGGGATGCCTGGGTGGCTCAGTCGGTTAAGCATCCAACCTCGGCTTAGGTCATGATCTCAGGATCCTGAGGTCCAGCCCCATGTTGGGCTCCGTGCTCAGTGGGGAGTCTGCTTGAGGATTCTCTCTCTCCCCCTCTTCCTCTGCCCCTCCTCCTGCTTGCACACGGGCACTCTCTCTTTCTCTCTCTCAAATAAATAAATCTTTTAAAGAAAGTATTATTGTAGGGACACCTGGGTGGCTCAGTTGGTTAAGCGTCTGCCTTTGGCTCAGGTCATGATCCCAGGGCCCTGGGATCGAGTCCCACACTGGGCTCCCTGCTCAGCAGGGAGCCTGTTTCTCCCTCTGCTTGCCACTCTGCCTACTTGTGATCTCTCTCTCTGTGTCGAAGAAATAAATAAAATCTTTAAAAAAAAAAAAAAGAAAGAAAAAGAAAATTCCCAACAAAAAAAGCCCTGAATCTGGTGATTTCATTTCTCATACTTTCCCAAAAATTGGAGAGGAAGCAACTCTTCCTAACGCATTATATGAGGCCAACGTTAATAACCTTGACACCAAAGTCAGACAAAGACACTACAAGACAATTGTAGGTGACCATTGTCCTCAGTGAACATTGATGAAAAACCCCTCAACAAAATACTAGCAAACAGAATTCAGGAGTATTTTTAAAGGATTATACACAGTGACCAAATGGCATTTATTCCTGAATTGCAAAGACTGTTCAACAAATAGAAATCAGTGTAATAAACCACATCAACAGAATGAAGGAAAAAAACCACATAATCATCTCAATTGATGCAGAAAAAGCATTTGATGAAATTCAACACCCTTTTATAATAAAACACACACACAATCAGCAAACTAGGAATAAGAGGTAACTACCTCATCAAAACAATAGAAAAAAATCAATGAAACCAAGAGCTGGTTCTTTGAAAATATAAAATTGGTAAGCCCTTAGCCATATTTATCAAGAAAAAAAGAGAAAGGACCCAAATAAATAAAATCAGAAACAAAAGAGAAGTAAAACCTGACATTATAGAAATATGAATGATTATAAGGGAATACCACAAAAATCATGCCAACAAATTGGACAACCTGGAAGAAATGAATAAATTCCTAGAAACGTATAATTTTTCAAAGCTAAATCATGAAGAAATAGAAAATCTGAACAGACCAATTACTAGTACTGAATTTGAGCTGGTAATCAAAAAACTCCCAACAAACAAAAGTTGAGGACCAGATGGATTCATAGGTGAATTCTACTGAACATTTAAAGAAGAGTTAATACCTATTTTTCAACTATTCCAAAAAATGGGAGAGGTAGGAAAACTTCCAAATACATTCTACAGGGCCAGCATCACCCTGATGCCAAAACCAGACAAAGATGAAAGAAAGAGAGATTGGGGGGCAGGGGGTGAGAAAGGAAAGGAGAGGAGAGGAAAAAAAAAGAAAGGAAGGAAGGAAACTACAGATGATATGATCTTATATGTAGAAAATTCTAAAGATTTGACCAAAAAAAGATAGAATAAATGAATTCAGCAAAGTATCAAGAAACAATCAACAGAAAAATCAGTTAAATTTCTATACATGAGCAGTGAACAGTCTGACAAGGAAATTAAAAAACAGTTCCACTTATAGTAGCAGTACAACATAAAATAATTAGTGATTTAACCAAGGAGGTGAAAGACTTGTACAGTGGAAACTATAAACATTGCTGCAAGAAATTTTAAAGGACATAAATGGAAACTGACCTCATATCCATGGATTGGAAGACTTAATATTGTTAAAATGTCAATACTACCCAAAGCATTCTACAGAGTCTAGGCAAACCCTATCAAAGTTCCGATGATGTTTTTTACAGAAATAGAAAAACCCATCCTAAAATTCATATGGAATCTCAAAGGACATTGATTAGCCAACAGCCTTGAAAGAGTAGGCAAAAATTGAAGGATTCACACTTCCTGATTTCAGAACTTACTAAATAGCTACCCTAATCAAAACAGTGTGGTATTGGCATAAAGACAGATAAGCAAACCAATGGAAAAGAATAGAGAGCCCCATAATAAACCCATGCGTATTTGATCAAATTACTTTTAGCAGGAGTGCCAAAGGCCATTCAATGGGCAAAGGATGGTCTGGTCAACAAATTATGCTGGGAAAACTGGAAATCCCTATGCAAAAGAATGGAGTTGGACCCTTACCTAACACTGTGTACAAAAATTAACTTAAAATGGATCAAGGACTGGGGGTGCCTGGCTGGCTCAGTTGGTAGGGCATGTGACTCTTGATCTCGGGGTTGTAAGGTCAAACCCCACATTGGATGTAGAGATTACTTGAAAATAAAATCTTTAAGGGGTGCCTGGGTGGCTCATTCAGTTAGATGACCAACTTTTGATCTCAGCTTAGGTCTTGATCTCAGGGTCATGAGTTCAAGCCCCATGTTGGGCTCCATGCTAGGTGTGGAACCTACTTAAAAAAAAAAAAGAAATCTTAAAAAATAAATGGATCAAGGACCTAAATGTAAGACCTAAAACAATAAAACTCTTAGAAGGAAACAAGGACAGGGGCGCCTGGGTGGCTCAGATGGTAGGGTGTCTGCCTTCAGCTCAGGTCGTGATCTCCGAGTCCTGGGATCGAGCCCCACATCGGGCTCCTGGCTCAGCGGGGAGCCTGCTTCTCCGTCTGCCTCTGCCTCTGCCTCTCCCCCTGCTTGTGTGTTCTCTCTGTCCCTCTCTCTCAGATGAATAAATAAAATCTTTAAAAAGAAGAAGACGAAAACAAGGACAAAAGTATCACAACACTGGATTTGGCGATGATTTCTTGGATATGACACCACAGGTCTGAGTGATAAAAGAAAAAGAAAATGCAGGTTGGACTTCATGAAAATTTAAATATTTTATGTATCAAAAGACACTATCACTAGAGTAAAATGGCTATGCCCACAATAGGAGAAAATATTTGCAAATCATATCTAATAAAGCAGTTAATATCTGGAATATAGAGAGAACTCGTAAAACTCAACCAAAACAAAAAATCAAATAACCCTATTCAAAAATAGGCAATGGACTTGAATAGACATTTCTCCAAAGAAGATATACGAATGGCCAACAAGCACATGAATACATGCTCAAGATCACTAATCATTAGGGAAATGCAAATCAAGGCTACAAGATAACCACCTCATACCCACTAAGATAGGTACTGTCAAAAAGCAGAAAACAAGTGTGGGCAAGAATGTGGAGAAATTGGAACCCTTTTGCACCGTTGGTGGGAATGTGAAATAGTATAGCCACTATGGGAACAGTATGTCAGTTCCTAAAAGTTAAAAATATAATTACCATCATACATGATCCAGCAATTTCACTTCTTGGGTATAAAGCCAGAAGAACTGAAAGCAGTTTCGAAGATAAATTTGTGCACCCAAGTTCATAGCAGCGTTATTGACAATTACTGACACATAGAAGTAACACAAGTGTCCATTGACAAATGAATGGATAAACAAAATGTGGCATGTACACACATACACAATGGGATATTAATTTAGAAAGGAAGTATGATGTACTACAACATTGGTGAACTTTGAAGATACTGTCCTAAGTGAAATAAGTCAGCCACAAAAAGACAAATATTGTATGATTCCACTTATGTGAGGCACTTAGAGTAGTCAGAATCATAAAGACAGAAAGTACACTGGTGGTTGCCCAGGGCTAGGGAAAGGGGATAATGGGGAGTTATTGTTTAATGGATATAGGATTTCATTTTTACAAGATGAAAAGAGTTATGGGACCTATCATGGTGATGATTGCACAACACTGTGAGTATATTTAATACCACTGTATTGTAAACTTAAAAATGGTCGAGGTGGTAAATTTTAGGTTATGTATATTTTACCACAATAAAAAATGCAAAACAAAACAAAAAATGAGTACCTCAGTAGATGCTGAAAAAGCTGTTGATAAAATTTGATAAAATTCAGTATAAATCCCTTATCACAACTCTTTCAAAACCATTAGTGTACTGTAAACTAGTAATGTAACTGGTATTGTAAGGCTTTTTCTTAATATAATAAAGACTGTGTTCCTTCAGGGTCCTGGAAGGCAAGGATCAAGTCCTCAGTGATATACCCCCAGTATTACCAGCTGTGCCTTTTGATGTTCAGTAAGGATGAAGTAAATTTATACTCTGGGCCTGCTGCCAACGTCATCTTTAGTGCAACAGTAAAAGTATCCCCATTAAAAAATTAGAATATTTACTATCACCAATATTTAACGTTGTTCTAGAACTTCTGGCTAAAGTATTAACATGAAAGATAATATTTTACCATTAGGAAGGAGACATAAAACTATTTCTAATTGTAAACAATATATCATTACATATCTAAAAAAGTCCTAGAGAATGAACGGGAAAATATTTTTAGTAGCTGAGACAATTTAGCAAAATGAATAGATATAGTATAAGAAGAAAGAAAGGGGCAAGTAATGAAGGGGGGGAGACTTGTCTATCAATCACGAAAATGTTCTCTGCAAGAATTCGTTCTGGTATTTTGGCAGCAACTGACACCCCAGTTTTTAAGAGTTACCTCTTGTGATAAAAAGTCACAAAGAGGGAGGCTCCTGGTTTAACTCCGTGGCTTACTTTGCAGCGTACAGGGACTCAAGCTCTTTCCTTCCATCTGTGTACGCTGCCCACCCCAGCTCACTCTTAGCTACTTCCCCTCACTTGCTGCGGGATGGACTCCTTGTTTCTTACAGATCCAAATATCGTCCAGTAGAAGAAGATCCTCCTGGGCAAATTGTGTACAATTTTTGGCCTTGAGCTTTTGCATCTACAAAACGGGAATAAGTGATGCGCATCTCATAGTATTAATGCAGGGCTTGAATGCTGGTTTTCTTCCTCACTTCCTACACAGTGGTACTTTCGTCAAGAGTCAGACCATCTGATTGTTCTCCCCAAACCCACCCTGTTATTACTTATCTTAGAGTTTTATTTTCCCTCATTTTAATCTCCATTTACATTTCAAACCATTTTAACAAGAGAATCAGACTGAATGTTTTTCTTTGGGCCATTTGTTTTCTTTCTGAATCTTCTTTATCCTCCATGCATACATTTTTGAAAAGGTTCTTTTTTGTTCAGTTTTGTGTCAACCCTTAGCTCCCTTGGATTTTATTTTACCTGGTTCCATTCTGCTGATAGGTGCACTTTTCAATTTTGTTCTTTAGGACCAGTCACACTGGCTTGGTTTGCAAACTTTGTCTATTTGACATTGTAGAGGACCAATCACTTCTTCCTTAAAAATTCTCCTTTCCCTTTGCCGCCATAACACAACCCCTACTTCACTGTGCTTCAGTATTTCTGCCCAGTCTCCTTTGCATTCTTCTCTACCACCTACACGCTTGGTGTTTTCTTCCTGTCTTGAATGTTGGTCTTTCCTCCAGTTCCCTCCTCAGCCGACTTTTCTCCCTCCCTGCACAATTCCTGCCTGGTTTTAACCACACCCACGTTTTTGTCCCCACTTTTACAGGAGAGTCCTGAGGCTCCAGCAGGCCCAGCATGGAGCTTTCATTGGCCCTGCCCTTACCCTGCACCCCCTCTTCCCCTGCACCCCCTCTTTCCTTATATCCCCTGTCTTTCTTGTTGGGCCCTTTTCTCAAGACGGGAAACCAGGGTCTCTTCGAGTCAGGCCTCTTCCTGTCCTCAAGCATTTCACACTGAATTGGTCCCCAGGGCCTTTGGGTTATTCCCCTGAATACCTCTCATTCTCTCCTTCTCTCATAGTCACGGATTTCTCTCATAGTCAGTCTTTTCCAAACTATTAGAATTGCCTGGTTGTTTTTTTTTTTTTTAATCTTTAAGTAACTTTTTGTTTATATAAAATATACAGGGATCCAGAGATAAATAAATTGCAATCTCTGCCCTTGGGAAACTCATGGTCGTGGCTGGTCATGGGCCTGTAAGCAAATGCATCCCAAGGCAGTGGGAAGATGCACAGATAGGAGCAGGTGCTAACTGCTGGGCCGTACAGGTGTGAGATGAGGCAGTGATTGATAAAGCTGGCATTTGTGGCTGATGGCTCCCCTACTGACACCCGGGAATGCATTTCTGGTCTTCAGTTTCTGTCTTACATTCTCTCCTTTCGCACATTTGTAGATTTCCCAGATCTGACACAGGCCAGGTTTGCGACATCTTACGCAGGTCGGTGGGCATCTTTCTTAGTAAACTGACCTTTATTCAGTTAAACTGTGGCAAGAGACATTTGAAAAAAGGAAAAAAATAAAAAATAAAAGCCCTAACCAATATACATACAGGGATGATTTCTCTGACACTCCGAGTAGCTTTCTGGGTTAAATGAGGCCTAACTCCAATAGACCTGAGTCTACCCACAAAATTAGCTTAGCCCGGGACACACCCAAAGCTCACAGTTTTGTTTCGTTTTGTTTTTCTCGATTCTTTCTTTATATATTCAGTCCTCTGTAGCATTATCCACATGATCAGAGTGAGCAAATCTAAAACATAGACTCGAAAATAGCAGCTCAAATATTCCTGCCCATTAAAATGAGAGTTACGACTCGATCTGGGACAGGGTGGCCAGCTTGTCACCTTCTTTGTTTTCTGGGTGCCCTCCTCCCATGTCCTGCACCCTGGCCTGAAGCAGGGGAGTCAGCCTGCATCCTATAGCCTCACCCGTGGAGAAAACCATCTCCTCCAGCAGTGCCAAAGACAAATGGAGCTTCCATAGATGCATCAACCCACCCTTCTGGCATTTGCTCCCATGGTCTCCCTGTCTGTGAACTTGGGCTCACCTGGATGACCAGTATCCGCCACCCTGATAAAATGTTAGCCCAGCGGATGGAAATGGAGGCCAGACTTCAGGAATGGACTTCAGCAAACTGTGTTCTCAAAGGGCTTATGGAGCTGCCAGTGATAATTCTGGCAAGAGTCAGGAAACCAGTAGGGAGCTTCGAATTGGCTTACCTTACTGTGGCCCTGGTCTTCTTCACTTGAAAGTGGACACGGCCTTCTCTGTTGGTAATTTTTTCAGCACGCACTTCCCCAGCTCTTTGCAGAGCCTCCTTGGTTTATCATTCAGGCTTTGGGTTAGCGACATGGGAGCCCCACCACCTACTGTACCTGATCCTATTAATGTCCGTCCTGTCGCTTAGCCACCCTGGGGAGTTTGTGGGTGCCCTTTCAGCCGTCTGCACCCCAGAGCATGGGCAGCATGAGGCTGGGGACTCATGTGTGG
This sequence comes from Callorhinus ursinus, assembly GCF_003265705.2. NCBI lineage: Eukaryota > Metazoa > Chordata > Mammalia > Carnivora > Otariidae > Callorhinus > Callorhinus ursinus. The sequence goes on from NW_027397135.1 coordinate 5,580,516, forward strand.
CTCTGGTTCGTTCCCATGTCCCGGGTGCCCCACTGTGTCTGGGCATTTGGCCCTCAGTCCATGTCAGCTCAGGGGATGGCCGGGGGTGATAGGCAGTTTGCCTTTTTTCCACTCTGTTCACATCTGCTCATCTGTCTTTTCAGGAGCCCAGCAGCCGGGGCTGCCGTATTACACCGACCCTGGAGGACCAGGGATGAATCCTGCTGGAAATCCCATGGCGATGGCTTTCCAGGTCCAACCCAGCTCACCCCAGGGAAGCACAGCCTACCCTCCGCCCCCCTCTTACTGCAATACGCCCCCGCCCCCATATGAACAGGTGGTGAAGGCCAAGTAGCAGGGGGCACGGCCTGTGCGACCTCACAGGGGAACAGGGAGGGGCGCTTTCACCCCACCTCTCTGTCCCCATCGATGTTCGCTTCCAGGAATTGTCTTCTGAGCCACTAAGGGCAAATTCCTCATTGATATCTTCAAAGCAAGCACAGCTCCCTTTCAAGTTTTCTGTGGAGAACCAGTATTTGAATTTATCCTGTGTCTCCTCTGTTGCTTCTGTTTCTGATGTAATCTGAGCTCTGGCAGCGTGTGGACAGTCCCCAAGGGTTGACACCCAAGATCCTCGGGAGAGAGACTAAGGAGAAGGAGCCACAGCAGGGCCCATGTGTGTAGGCGGAGCACAAGGAGGGGCTGTTCTGGCCTAGGCAGCTTCCTCCCAGGCACACAGCAGTCAGCTCACAGAAGTGAGGGCCCGCGGGGTCCACTCTTGGAGCCCCATGTGTCCTGTCAGTCTTCCTCTTCAAGAAGCTGTTAGACTCCGGTGTGGGAGAAGCTTCATAGCACTTTCTATGTCCATTCACTTCCTAGAGATGAGAGCGGCATCCCTTCTGCAAAGCCAGGGCTGGGAGAAGACTGTGTACATCATCGAGGAGATGAGGATCCAGGTTAGGTCAGGTTGGATGTCTACAGTTACCTGAAAATCACTAAGGAAAGTTACTTAAATTTGTGGGAAATTGATTTCCTGCGTCAAACTGAGATATTGCATTTTATGAACTCTTGGTCTGACTTGGCAGAAATAAAATGTTTCCCCCCCCTTTTTAGTGAGTTTGTGGAAGCTCATGTAGAGTCCCGTCCTTGAAAGTCAGACTCAGAGTGTCTTCTCTGAACGTCAGCGGCTGTCTGGCCTTGGTGCCTGACCAGAGGTCTCCACGCCCTTACCTATGGCAGCCCTGGTGGTGGTTGTGATGGACACTTTCAAAGCGGAGAGGCACATCTGGCTGGGAAGTCACATCAGCCCCTTGGGGAGAGTGTCCCGGCAGGGTCCGGCCAGCGGTTTTGACGGGCAGCCAGTGGTTTGATCTCAGCAGGGGTGTGTGTGTGTGTGTGTGTGTGTGTGTGTCAGCCTCTGAAGAGGAAAAGCTTGCTGAAAAAAAGACAGGAATACAAAATCCCGGGACTGCCAGAAGATCTCTTCAAAAAGTACTGAATAGGATTCACTGACAACGTAATCAAAATTAGAATCGAAGATGTGGTTGGAAATGCAAACCCTGGCTGAGAAACATGTGTCACCCTGGGATCTAACAAGTAGTCACCGGGTTATAAGGAAGTTCTGTTCCTCTGCAGCAAATAATGCTGGTGGTGCATTTAAACCCAGATTGAGATCTGACCAGTTGTGTATAGGAAGACAAAGCAACGTAGCCAAGATGGGTAGATCTCCTGTGTGTTGTAGTAGTGGAATGGGGGGGGGGGAGCTTATTTTTGTAAAAACTAATTGGAGCCTCTTGAGAAGTTGTTACTCATTGAACCTGAGCGTCAGAACATCTCGCTGGAGTTTTCATTTCCGCAGACCAGGAGTCTGGGTGTCCCTTTGCTCCCGGGATGTTTAGGTAGGGTAAGGGTGAGAAATCAGAACAGGACTGCAGCAAGTGCTCAGACTTAGCTTCCTGCGAAGACGGAGAATCTGCACGCCTCCCAGGGAACGCCACAGGAAATGCTGGGAGCCAAACACAAACCCTCGGAAACACGGTTTTTAAACGCAGACGGTGCTGCTGGAGTCTTCAGCTACCCTCGTGTGACCTCCCAACTCGTGCCCCTGATGGCGGTACCTCTCCTCACTCTGTCCTTGATCCAGATGAGGCAACAAAGCACAACATTTGCTGTTTACAGCCAAGGACAACTACATGGGTCCAGAAGGTTCCTCTTCTTCCGGGTCATTCGTTTTGCATTTTTGACTGAAATTTCTCCCTTCACTTTTTTTTTTTTTTAATAATGAAGCACAGTAAGAGCTGCCCCGGAATTGGATCAGGGTGCGGTTGAAAAAGCACCCAGATATCCGTGACTAAATTTTATTTATCTTTTTGATAGCAAATGATCTCAGAGATTGAATGATTTAGGTAGTGCTCAACAATTTTGTATTCCATGTTTGTGAAGATAAATTTTGGTTTCCCTTGAACCTGGGTGAGAACCCTTCTACAGTGAACGCTGATACTGTGTGTAGAAATTCCACGTGTGGTGACATTTCTTGGCCACTCTCCTTCCGTCTGTGCTGGCAGTGGACTGTGTCCCCCTCCTGGAGTGAGTCCAGCTCCTGGTGTGTTGAAGTCTTATAGAGTCGGTGGTTAGGAGTAAACTGGGAGCAGATCTGTGCATGTTTTTCCTCTGCAACATTTGGCTCACACCTCTTTTTTTGTTCTCTTTTCATAGGGCCCCATTTCCTATGTGTGCAAAATAAAAAAATGAATTTGGGCACATGCTCCGATTGTTTTGTTGGGAAGTGGGGAAGAGGGTAGAGGTAAGGGTTCTAAGGAGGAAGGGCCCACAGTGGGTCATGGGTTCAGCCAGGTGGAGGTGGCATGGAGGAGGCTGCATGGTGCACTCAGCCTCAGGAGCTCCAGAAATTAGAGGCCGTCAAAGAATGTAAGGAACGTTTGGTGCCTCAACACATTTTAAAAATCTGGCTAAGGAAAAAATAATCTGAGGCAAGTAGAAAGACAGAAGCATTAATTAGATAAACTCACAGGTAACACTGACATTAGTTATCCAGGGGGCCTGGATCTGCTTTCCACAGGTAGGTGAGCCTTGATTTTAAAAATGCAGCTCTTCAGGTGCCTGGGTGGCTCAGTCGGTTAAGCGTCCATCCAACTCTTGATCCCAGCTCAGGTCTTGATCTTAGGGTCGTGCGTCCAAGCCCTGTGTTGGGCTCCACGCTGGGCGTAGAGCCTACTTAATAAAACAGGACAGGAAATAAGCCAGAGGAGGTCAAGCAGCTCCCTCTGGCGAAGTCAGGGCTGATTTACACACCTTACCTAATGTACAGGACACCCCACCAGGTTATCAGCTTGCCCCAGCAAATTGGAAGCAGCCTCATTTATGTCAAAGGTCATGACTTGAGATGGCAAACAGTGACTGAGTGCTCACTTTTATCTGTTCCTCCCAAATTTCATTGAACTTCAAGAAATCTATAATGGCTCTCAAGGCAAAAAAAAAAAAGAAAAAATAAGGTACAAGGGCAGAAATTCTGAGTAATTCTGAAATAGAAGATGGCAGGTCAGGTTGAATAATAGAGAAGACTGAAGCAGGAATGTTAAGAGAAGGTGGCTGGGGAGGTGAGGGCTTTACAAAAACTCCACAGGGAAGCCAGCAAGGGCCGAGAGCAAGCATGGGCAAGGGGCCTATGCCAGGGTAACGTTGACCTGTGGGTGTGCCGTGTTCTCTGCCCCTGGCCCCCAGGTAAGGGGGACAGCCAATTGCAGGAACTAACGGCCCCGCAGCCTGCTTTCTCACAAAGGGGACGCTCTGCATTGCAAGGTGTCGGGAGGTGGGCTAAGTGGTATCATTATTTAATTTTTAAAAACTGAGTTAAGCATCTTCTAATGTATCAGTCAATTAAAACAAGTATTTTCTAATGTGTCAGTCACTTAAAACATTCATGAGCTGGGCTGCCATCCCTTTCCCACAGCCCCTGGATGCAACGTTGTAGAGAGAGCCCTGCAAAGTGGAAACCCAAGCACCTGTGAGAAATCATGACCCAGTCACCAGCACCACAGATGTGGAGGTTTTCTCTGGCACCAGAGGAAAGAAGCTCAGCCGAGCTTTCTCCTGACTTTCACTACACCAGCCTTTCCACCCAACTGGCCAAGCATCTCTCAGCTGAAATGATCCTTAATAATTTGAGTTCTCAACTGCTAACACTCTGAATGCCAAAGATGACAGCACAAAGTAGACATGAGGGCAAGCCACAGGGGCATAACTACCCATTGTGGTATCATGGCGAGACTCTGGGCTCTGAAGATGGACAGCCTTGCTCCAGTCCTGAGTCTACTGTTTGTTAGCCGTGTGTCCTCAGACAAATGACTTAAGTTTCAATCACTCGAATGATCTCAAGTCTGTTTCCTCAACTTTACACCAGGCTTGTACCCGGCACATTGTGGAGAGTCAACAAATAGTTAAAATCCTCTGTTCTCCCTCACTCCACAGTTCCTTGAGCAGGAGAAATTGAAGCACAGTGGGAGAGAAAACTCTCACCTAATCCTTTGCCCATCTGATGAGACCCGGGGTGTAGGGGAGAAGATCCTTGAATACATCCTCCGTGTAGTTCCCATCTTCCAGACCTTGATTACGTAAAGGTAGATAACAAGTGTTTATCTACTTGTTATCTATCTACTGCTCAGCAATGGGTGTGTTTTCCCTCACCATTTATTTAAGATGAGATTGTGAGCACCACAGAATAAGCCATGAATTATAAGCAATATGTTTGTATGTTTATATTACTTTGGGTATTTCTTTTGCTGTCTTCCATCCCCCCACAACTTTTTATTGTAATGTTCCTGTTTTGGATTGGCTGTCTTGCACTGTCCAGGAAGGATCCTGCTCATTCCTGGGCACAAAGCCCTCCTAAAATGCTCTGGGGGTGCAGGGATGATTATCAACACGCTTCCCTCCCTGCTACCATCCTTGAAGAAGGGAGTTCTTGTGCTGGTCCCAAGAGTGTGTTGAGAGAGGAGGAGCATCACTCCATCTCTTTTCAACAGTAACAGGAATGCTGGAGTGAGCTGCATTTGTCTCTCTATCTCTGGACTCTGGAAATCACAAACAGTCCCGAGATCCTGAAATCATTTGCCACAGACCTGGTACTCATTGTACAGGAACTGGAGAATGATATCAAGCATGTACCTTTGAAAAGTGCCTGGACACTTAAAATTCTTCATGTTTTGTGGAAGAAAGGAGTGTTGCATTTTGCTTTAAAGTTTACAGGGAGAAATACTTTTAGATAGATATTCTAGACCAGCATCATCCATGAAAAACATACTGTGAGCCAAATATATTAAATTTTCAACAGCTTTTCATTAAAAAAGAAAAATGAAATTTATTTTCATCATGTCAACATATAATAATAGAAAATTTATTAAAAAGAAATGTTAACATCTTTTTTATTCCACACTGTCACCAAAATCCAGTATGAATTTTATGCTCACTAGCACAATCTCCAGTGTGCAGTAACTCCACAGCCCTAGTGGCTACTTTCTTGGACAGTGTGGGACAAGACTGCATAAGAAAATGTTCGGCTCTTAGGTTCTTGCAGGTTACTTACAGCATAATCCAGTAAGGTTAAAAATTAGGTTAATTATAAAAAGGTTGAAGGTAAAATCCAACCTCCTGTGACCTAGTTTGCAACTTGTAGTGAACCAACACAATTCTCTAGGTATCTGATATTGCAGATCCCTGCAACAACACAGTTACAAGTCAGTCTTGGGAGGTGAAAGGTTGAACTGCTTCTTGGCACTCTGTACACTGCGCACGAGGGTTGTTGCCCTCCATTGTAGCTCACTGTTTCATTCCAATGTCCGAAGGTGCTGGATGGTCAGTCCTAAAACAGCATCAAGGTGCTGCTAAGGAATACCCAAGAGACAGCTTTAGTGGGACCCCAAAAGTGCTTCTAAAATCATGTGTTCCTGGTCTGGTAGATGATGCCAGGACCAGCCCTGAGGTCTCCTGCCCCAAACGTGTGCCAGACACAAGTCCGTCACTCCTTTGGTTCTCACCTAGTTCTCCAAGGAACTCGGATGCTCGGATGTCTCTGGAAGGAGCAGGTTGTTATCAGCAACTGAAGGGAGGACAAGGCAATCATAGTTCCATCACTTCAAGCTTGTCATTGTCTGGAAGAACTCCCCAGTGTGACAGTGTGGATGCACAAAGAGATCTAAGATAAAATTGCAGAAATCATGCCCTCCCGTCAAGAGTGCTCATCCCTAAAACTGCTGGCCACTTGAGTGCCCTTGGACAAGTGTTTCCTCTAAAATATGACAAGGTTGACCTAAAAGTTGTCCGGGACCTCTTGCATCTGACCTCTATGACTAAGCCCTAGAATACAGGTACAGAAGGGGTGGTGGTGCAGAGGGGGACTAAGTAAGGGGGGGACGGAATCAGCAGAGTCTGATGGGTGGTGAGGGCTCCGGTCTCCTGGGGCCAGGCTGGCTGTCCCCCATGCTGTCCTTTGCTACTACCTGCCAGGACAAGCCCTGTGTGGGAAAGCCCTCTGTGCGAGCAATTACCTAAGAACTGTGGTCTCTCCACCCCCTTCTCTGTGCTCCCCAGGGAAGAGGCAAAGCCAGGGACCCTTCTAGGTGACCCCTAGCCCTCACAGAGACTTGGAGGCCTAGCAGGGATAGTCTGTTGGTCTAGTGCCCTGAAGGGGTATCTCAGTTCTGGGAAGTCCTGGGGAAGGCATGTCCCCCTTACAGCTCCCCTTCTAGCCCAGGTCACTGCCTGCTGTGTTAACCCCACAACCTGCAAAGGACACGCTGGCCGTGCTGACCTTGGAGATCATCTCCATTTTCCTGCCTTCTGCTCTTGCTCAAGTCATCCTTCCTCAGAAGGCCTGGCCTCATCGCGCTCAGGCCGGGGCAGGGGCAAAGACACCGGCTTTGCACTTTAGGAGATAGGACACAGTGCGACAGGTGTTCTTGGTGTGCACCCTGTCCTAGAGAGATCGGGGCCCAGGCAGAGCCGCAATGTGACCGCGGGGTGGGAGGCAGGGCCAGTCCCTGGGTACAGCGACTCCAGCGTGTCACCCCACCGCTGGGGTCCTGGGAGCTCCAGATGTCTCCGTTTCGCCCTCTGGAAAATAGGGCTATGGAGGCACACAGGTGGGGTGAGGACTAAACAGAGCACTTGGGGTCCCACCGGCACTACTCGGAGAGGGGGAGGCACAAGGGGAGCGGGGGTAGGGGGTGGGCAGGCCGGCCCCAACCAGTTGAACTCAGGGCCCACGCCTCCTGGGGCCACTGCAAGGGTGCAGGGGCGGGGTGGAAGTAGGGGTGGGGGCGGGGAAGGGCCCAAGGGGGCGCCCACAGAAGATCCTGCTTCATGCGTCTTGACAAGATCCCTGCTAATAGTCTTCATTCAAAAGAAACCAAACCCACGGATTTGTTTTTTTAATCTAATTATGAAAGTAATATGTGCTCACTACAGAAAATGTAGACTGAACACAAAGCACTAAGGAAAAGGAACATCACTGGCAACTGTCCCAAGATAACAGTTGGGTACCTCTCCAGGCTTTCTAGCTCTCTTGCTTTAAGGACACACATGGGAATAAAATAGGAATATTTTGTACCCTGTTTTACTCCAACATTTTTTTTCATGGCATTAAAACATTTCCCTACCTCTTCCCTGTAAAGATTAAATAGTAGCCTACCATATGGCTGCTACACAGTTTACTTATGCTCCATTCTCTATAATCTAACTTTCAGGTTTTTGTTCCATTTTGTTCATTTTTTTAAATTTAAATTTTAGTTAGTGAACATACAGTGCAATATTGGTATCTGGAGTAGAATTCAGTGATTCATCACTTAGATACAACACCCAGTGCTCATCATAACAAGTGCCCTCTTTGATACCCGTCATCTGTCTAGCCCATCCCCCACCCAACTCCCTCTATCAACCCTCAATTTATTCTCTACCATTAAGAGTCTCTCATGGTTTGTTTCCCTCACTCCTTTTTTTCTTTTCCACCTTCCCATATGTTCTTAAATTCCATGTATGAGTGAAATCATATGGTATTTGTCTTTCTCTGACTTATTTCACTTAGCATAATATACTCTAGCTCCATCCACATTGCTGCAAATGACAAGATGCCATTTTCTGATGGCTGAGTAACATTCCATTATATATATAAAATGGAATTATATATACATGTAATGGATTATATATATATATAAAATGGAATATATATAGGCATGCCATATCTTTATCCATTCATCAGTCGATGGACATTTGGGTTCTCTCCATAGTTTGGCTATTGTTAATAATGCTGCTATAAACATTGGGGTGTATATAGCCCTTCAAATCTATATTTTTGTATCCTTTAGGTAAATACCTTGTAGTACAATTGCTAGATCCAGGGTAGTTTATTTTTTAACTTTTTGAGGAATCTCCAAACTGTTCTCCAGAGTGGCTGCACCAGTTTGCATTCCCACCAACAGGGCAAGGGGATTCCCTTTTCTCCGCATCCCTGCCAACACCTGTTATTTCTTGGGTTGTTCATTTTAGCCATTCTGATAGGTATGAGGTGGTATCTCATCATGGTTCTGATTTGTATTTCACTGATGATGAGTGATGTTGAGCATCTTTTCATATGTCTGTTAGCCATCTGCATGTCTTCTTTGGAAAAATGTCTATTCATGTCTTCTGCCCATTTATGACTGGATTATTTGTTTTTGGGTGTTGAGTTTGATAAGTTCTTTATATATTTTGGATACTAACCCTTTATCAGATAAGTCATTTGCAAATATCTTCTTCCAGTCTGTTGGCTGCCTTTTAGTTTTGTTCATTGTTTCCTTCACTGTGCAAAAAGGTTATTTCTTCATGAGGTCCCAATAGTTCATTTTTGCTTTTGTTTCCTTTGCCTCAGGAGATATGTCTAGTAAGAAGTTGCTGTGGCTAAGATCAAAGAGGTCTCTGCCTGTGTTCTCCTCTAGGATTTTGATGGATTCCTGTCTCACATTTAGGTCTTTCATCCATTTTGAGTTTATTTTTGTTTATGGTGTAAGGGAGTTTCATTCTTCTGCATGTTGCTGTCCAGTTTTCCCAACACCATTTGCTGAAGACACTTTTTTCCATTGGATATTCTTTACTGCTTTGTCAAAGATTAGTTGACCATATAGTTTGGGGTCCATTTCTAGGTTTTCTATTCTGTTCCATTGATCAATGTGTCTGTTTTTGTGCCAGTACCATACTGTCTTGATGACGACAGCTTTGTAATAGAGCCTGAAATCTGGAATTGTAATGCCTCCAGTTTTGTTTTTCTTTTTCAGAACTGCTTTGCCTATTTGGGGTCTTTTGTGGGCCATACAAATTTTAAGGTTGTTTATTCTAGCTCTGTGTAGAATGCTGGTGGTATTTTAATAGGGATTGCATTAAATGTGTAGGTTGCTTTGGGTAGCACAGACATTTTAATGATGTTTATTCTTCCAATCCATGAACATGGAATGCTTTTCTATTTCTTTGTGTCCTTTTCAATTTCTTTCATAAGTGATCTATAGTTTTCAGAGTACAGATCTTTTACCTTTTCAGTTAGGTTTATTTCTAGGTATCTTATTGTATTTGGTGCAACTGAACATGGGATTGATTCCTTGATTTCTTTTTCTGCTGCTTTGTTATTGGTGTATAAAAATGCAACAGATTTCTGCACATTGATTTTATATCTATCAACTTTGATGAATTCATATATTAGTTCTAGCAATTTTTTGGTGGAATCTTTCTACATAGACCATCAAGTCATCTGCAAATAGTGAAAGTTTGATTCCTTCCTTGCCAATTTGTATGCCTTTTATTTCTTTTCGTTTTCTGATTGTTGAGGCTAGGACTGCTGGTACTATGTTAAATTCTAATGGTGAGAGTGGACATCCCTGTCTTCTTCCTGACCTTAGGGAAAAGGCTCTCAGTTTTCTCCCCATGGAGGATGATATTAGCTGTGGGTCTTTCATATATGGCTTTTATGATGTTGCGGTATGTTCCATCTATCCCTACTTTGCTGAGGGTTTTTATCAAGAAAGGATACCGTATTTTGTCAAATGCTTTTTCTGCATCTACTGAGAGGATCCTATGGTATTAATGCGGTATATCACATTGATTGATTTGTGAATATTGAACTACCGCTGCAACCAGGAATAGATCCCACTTGCTCATGGTGAATAATTCTTTTAATATACTGTTGAAGTTGATTTGCTAGTATTTTATTGAGAATTTTTGCATCCATGTTCATCAGGGATATTGGTTTGTAATTCTCCTTTTTAGTGGAGTCTTTGGTTTTGGGACCAAGGTAGTGCTGGCTTTGTAGAATGAGTTTCGGACTTTCCATCTCTATTTTGGGAACCGTTTCAGAAGAATAGGTATTAACTCTTGTTTAAATGTCTGGTAGCATTCCCCTGGGAATCCATCTGGCTGAGGACTTTTGTGTGGGTTGGGAGATTTTTGATGACTGATTCAATTTCTTTGCTAGTTATTAGTCTATTCAAACTTTCTATTTCTTCCTGTTTCAGATTTGGTAGTTTGTAGATTTCTAGGACTTTGTCCATTTCTTCTAGGTTGCCCAGTTTGTTGGCATATAATTTTTCATAGTATCCTCTTATATTTGTTTGCATTTCTATGTTGTTGATTATGATCTCTCCTCTTTCATTCATGACTTTATGTATTTGCGTCCTTTCTCTTTTCTTTCTGATAAGTCTGGCTAGGGGTTTATTAATTTTATTAATTCTCCCCAAAAACAAACTCTTAGTTTTATTAAATTGTTCTACTGATTTTTGTTGTTTCTATATCATTTGTTTCTGTGCTAATCTTTATTATTTCCCTTCGTCTGCTGGCTTTAGGCTTTATTCGCTGTCGTTTTCTAGCTCCTTAGGTGTAAGGTTAATTTGTGTATTTAAGACTTCTCTTGCTTCTTGAGGTGGGCCTGTATTGCAATATACTTCCCTCTTAGAACTGCCTTTAGTATATATCAAAGTTCTCTGACTGCCATTTTTTTTCATTTTCATTTGCTTCCATGTATTTTTTTTTTTATTTCTTCTTTAATTTTCTGGGTAAGCCATTCATTCCTGAGTAGCATGTTCTTTAACCTCCATGTATTTGAGGTCTTCCCAATTTTTTTCTTGTGGTTGACTTCCAGTTTCATAGCATTGTGGTCTGAAAATATGCATGGCATGATCCTGATTTTTTTTGTACTTGTTGAAGGTTGATTTGTGACCCAGTATATGATCTATTTGGGAAAATATTCCATATGCACTGGAAAACAATGTGTATTCTGTTACTTTCAGATGAAATATTCTGAATATATCTATTAAGTCCTTCCAGTCCAGAGTGTCATTCAAAGCCCTGTTTCCTTGTTGGTCTTCTGCTTAGATGATCTGTCCATTGCTGTGAATGGGGTGTAAAAGTCCCCTAACTAGTATTGTATTATTATCAGTGAGTTTCTTTATGTTTAATATTAATTGATTTATATATTTGGGTACTCCTAAGTTGGGGGCATAAATATTTACAATTGCTAGATCTTCTTGATGGATAGACCCCTTCATTATGATATAATGTCCATCATCATCTCTTGTTACAGTCTTTGTTTTAAAATCTAGTTTATCTGATATAAGTATGGCTACTCTGGCTTTCTTTTGATGTCCATTAGCATGATAGATGGTTCTCCAATTCTTACTTTAAATCTGCAGGTGTCTTTAGGTCTAAAGTGAGTCTCTTGTAGGCAGCATATAGATGGATCTGGTTTCTATCCATTCTGATACCCTATATCTTTTGATTGGCACATTTAGTCTATTTACATTCAGAGTGATTATTGAAAGATATGAATCTAGTGCCATTGTGTTACCTGTAAAGTTGGTGTTTCTGGTGATGTTCTCTGGTCCTTTCTAGTCTTTGTTGATTTTGGTCTTTTTTTCTCCAAAAAGTCCCCCTTAAAATTTCTTGCAGCGTTGGTTTAGTGATCACAAACTCCTTTAGTTTGTGTCTGGGAAGCTTTTTTTTTTTTTTTTTTAAGATTTATTTATTTGAGAGAGAGAGAGACAGAGCAGGGGGCAGGGACAAAGGGAGAGGTAGAGAGAATTTCAAGCAGACTCCCTGCTGAGTGTGGGGCCTGGGATAGGGCTTGATCCCATGACCCTGAGACCATGACCTGAGTAGAAATTAAGAGTCAGATGCTCAACTGACTGAGCCACAGGGGCACCCCTGTCTGGGAAACTCTTTATCTCTCCTTCTATTCTGAATGACAGCTTTGCTGCATAAAGAATTATTGGCTGCATATTTTTCCCATTCAGCAAGTTGAATATTTCCTTCCACTTTTTTCTGGCCTGCCACATTTCTGTGGACAGATCTGCTGCAAACCTGATCTGTCTTCCCTTGTAGGTTAAGGACTTTTTTTCCCTTGCTGCTACAATATTCTTGTCTGTATTTTGTGAATTTGACTGTGATATGCCTTGGCGATAGTCAGCTTTTGTTGAATTTCATGGGAGTTCTCTGTGCTTCTTGGATTTTGATGTCTGTGTCCTTCCCCAGATTAGAGAAGTTTTCAGCTATAATTTGTTTGAATAAACCTTCTGCCCCTTTATCTCTCTCTTCTTCTTCTAGAACTCCTATGATATAAATGTTATTAGGTTTTAATAAGTTGCTGAGTTCCCTAAATCTACATTCATGGTCCATTACCTTTCCTTTTCTCTTTTTCTCAGCTTCATTTTTTTTTCATACTTTTATTTTCTGTATTACTAATTTGCTCCTCTGATTCGTCCATCCTCATTTTTATGACCTCTATTTGGGATTTCATCTTGGTTATAGCATTTTTAATTTTGGCCTGACTAGATTTTAGTTCTTTTATGTATGCAGTAAGGGATTCTGTAGTGTCTTTTATGCTTTTTTCAAGCCCAGCTAGTATCCTTTTATAATCACTGTTTTAAATTCTGTTCAGACATTTCTTATCTCTGTATTGATTAAATCCCCGGCCATGAGTTCTACTTCCTGTTCTTCTTTTGAAATGAATTTCTCTTTCTCGTCATTTTGTACAGAAAAGAAAAGAAGAAAGAAAAAAGCAAAACAAACAAACAAACAAAAAAAAAACAAAGAAAACAACAACAACAAAACCTAGAACCTGGGTGTGTTTTGGTCTGCTTGTTAAACGAATCTAGATCCCAAAAGAAAAAAGGAAAAAAAAACTAAAAATGTTAAAATATATAAATAAAAATGTATACATTTTTATTTACAAATTAATAATAAAAAGTTTAAAAAGGGAATTAAAAAATTAAAAAGTAAAAAGGAAACTAGGTCCCATTTCCCCTAGAGCTGAAGCTTTGCAGCACTTTATGACCAGTAGACTTTGTGTCATGCAGTTGTTTGTGCTAATCTTCTGAGGTAGGAGCCTGCTGTGCTAATTCTCAGGCTGACTTGTTTCAGTGGAAATCCACCTCCAGGGCACAGGGGGATGGGGCTTGGTTTAAGCAGCTCTGGCTTCCACTAGGTGGTGCTGTTTTGTTCCCTGAAAGGTTTCAGTGCTGATGAGTGGGATTAATAAGGTGGAGTCCTGGTCTCCAGCCCAGGAGTTGAAAGTTTGCACCCCCACTCTTCAGTGAGACCTCACAGAAGAGCAATCAATCACCCCTCTTGTGTTCCTGGTTTCCGTCTGAAACCTGTGTTCATCCTGCCTGTGTCTGAGCTTTTTTATTTCAGGAGCATGACTGAGTTTCAAAACTCCAAATTTTAGGGACTCCCCGTGGTGAAGACCCATACTGTTCCTATGGATGGGGGGGGGGTCTTGCCAAGCTTTTGCCAGTTGCCAGCTGGTCCCAGGAAAGCAGTTACACAACCACACAGCAGTTTGCCGTTTATGGCAAAACAGAGCAGAAAGCTGGCACCAAGACCTGCTGTTCTCAGCTGGCTTCTCACTCCTATGCCTGGAAACAGTGTAGCAGGTTGGCACCATCCATTCTTCTTGTGACCCAGGGGATTCTCAGACCACACTTGACTCCCGGGATTCTGACCAGCTTCTCCACCTGAGCACCTTTAAGCCAGGCACATCACCCAAGGGTAGCAGACTTCTGAAAGTTCAGATTCTGTGCTCCGCTGCTTATAGTGTTTTGTGGTGGCCGTGGTAGCCTCCTTAAGCAGAGCTCCCATACCCACAGCTACATCTCCCCCACATCAACTCTTCACACCTCCTACCTTCCGAAATGTAGGAGGTGTTTCTACTTGTAGACTTGCACTTTTTGTTCTCTCAGACCTCCAATTGATTTCTTGGGTGTTCAGAATGGTTTAATTAATACCATCTAGCTATAGTTGATGAATGAGACAAGCTTTGGGTCCCCCTACTTTTCTGCCATCTTAATTCCTCCTCTGTTTTTCATTTTTAAATAAGAAAATATTCTCCACATTCAAAAGAATGAGTGTAACTTAGGGTAAGATGTTGTGGTAGATGCTGGCTAGATGCTTAGAAGAGAGCATCCATCTTCAGCTGTGCCCACCTCTCCCTGGCAGCCAGGCAGGGGGCTATGCTAGTTGTGGAGTGAGGATGCTGGTAACCCAGGCCTACAGGCTCTCCCTCCCCGTTCTGGAGCCTGGATTCAGAGTCTCACACTGTGGAAGCTGGCAGCATCGGGGTCCTTGGATGGCCGTGGGGCTGAGACCTACAAACTGCCAGGAAAGGGACTCCAGTGACAATCAGTCTTCATTGTGATGGCTCATAGTTTGTTAGCATAACTGGATGACGCAGACCAAATTCAATAATAACATGAACACACCACATTGCCTTCCCACTTAAGAAAACAGAGGTCCCTAGGACTCTCTACCTCATTGCACCCGCTACCATTATCCTGAATTTTGTGTTAAAATCCCCTTACTTTTCTTTATAATTTTACCATATATGTCTTTTGCTTCCTTTTTAAATTTGTGGTAATAATATAGTTCTCCAACTTGCTTTTTTGCACAAGTTGTTGCTCATTTTTCTCTATTGTGCATAATATTGTACTGAGTATGCTTGTTACTATTTTTTATGTGCATCCACATTTATTTCCTTAAATTGCTGGGTCAAAGCATATGTAGATATTTTAGGGCTTTTGATACATATTACCTTTAGAAAGACTATACTGATTTATTCCACCAGCCTTTGCCAATACTGTATATGATTGTTAGTCCATATAAAATTACCAATTTGAAGGGGGAACAAGAAGCCCCATTTTTTGTTCAAGTTTGCATTATTTTATTATATGTATCCCTCACCAACTGTGGAAAATAACTTCTTGAAGTGTGTGTAGTTGCCAAGACAAAGAGTGGCAAGATTAAGCTCTCATAGAAAAGAGAAGTTTAGGGGTGCCTGGGTGGCTCAGTCAGTTAAGCGGCTGCCTTTGACTCAGGTCATGATCCCAGGGTCCTGCGGTCAAGTCCCGCATTGGGCTTCTTGCTACGTGGGGAGCCTGCTTCTCCCTCTGCCTGCCATTCCCCCTGCTTGTGCTTACTGTTTCTCTCTCTCCCTCTCTCTCTGACAAATAAATAAATAAAATCTTAAAAAAAGAGAGAGAGAAGAGAAGGTTAGGAAGAATATGAGATATAGCATTAAATATGTATTTACGAAATATATGTGAAATATAGCACTGGATATATATATAACATTAAATATATAGAGACATGAAATATACATTAAATATATATTAAGGGTGGAATAAATAGAAGTCTTTTAAGGTATCCACTTAGATACCTGTGGACACTAGCAGGCATCTCTTCTACTGAATGGCCTTCTTCAGTTCATTATCCAAGTGTCAACATCACTGTCTGGGAGCAGTGTCTCTTCTGTTCTTTGAGACTACACAGATCCTACCTCTTCTTAAGTGTTCAAATCACCTCAGACTCAGGCAACATCAGTTTTCATCACCATTCTTCAGTGAGCATGCCTTACTCATCATGGGCTTTGGAATCAAAACATTTCTGCCACTTACTCACTTGGTAACCTTGGGTGAGGTATTTTGCCACTCTGAGCATCAGCTTCCTTATCTGAACCATGAGGAAACACCTTCATTACCACCATTCCCTTGCCTGTCTGTTCTACAGAAGCTGGATGAGCTGCACATCATTGTCATTTCCCCGTCATATTCATATGGGTGATCATGACAGTTTTGGCCAATGAAAGATACTATGGAAGTCTACTCTGGGACTTCTGGGAGAGATTGAACTTTTCTCGTGAATGAGACCGAAGTTGCTGGCACTACCACATGCCAGTTCATTCTGCTTTTATCATTGATGTGATATCTAAAGCGGCAGCAGCTATTCTATGACCAAGATGGAAAGATAATTACCAAGAAAATCACAGAGGTACCTGCTTTCACATTGTTGAATTGCTGAACCAGTGAGCCATTTCTTATTACCTGAAAAAATAAATTCCTGTTAATCAGATTTTCTGTTCATAGTGTACCTCTTGGGTGGTTGTGAGAATTGTGGAAAGTAATTTTTTTAAAAGACTAAGTACAGTGCCTAACACTTAAGTAGTCAATAAAAGGTATTTTATGATTATTAGTTTTGGGGTTAGCAGTACCAACTGACCTCAGTTGCCACAAGATATTTTCAACTCTGATGTATGAGTCTGGCCAGGAGTAAGAAGATATTTGTTGAAGGTCATTTCTTTGCTTCATACTAGCATCAGTGACCTAGGACAAGTCTTGAGCCTCTGTGGGCCTCAGTTTCCTCAGATGTTTATAAAAATGATATCAAAATTCCCTTTCAGATCTAAAATTCTTTTATTCTGTTTTATTTTCCTTACAAATCTTTTCCATCACAGGATATAAGATCCAGGCTGCCACGACCAGAGAAGGATGTCTAGAGTAGGGAAGAGTGTGATATTTCTAGTTACATGGATACAATTTATAAGTCACTTGGGGCACATTAGAACTCCCAGCCAGGTCTCCTCATGTGGTACAATATGAAGTACCAAATATCAGCTAAGAAGTCATCATGGGATCAAAGAAGATGGCAGCTAAACAGGAGGACCCTAAGCTCTTGTCCCATGAATACAACTAGATAACTATTAAATCATCCTTAATATCCCCAAAATTGTCCTGAAGACTGGCAGGACAAACTCCACAACTAACGGTAGAGAAGAGGCCACATGGAAGAAGATAGGAAATGTGAAGACATGGTTTGGGAGAGAAATAGATCATGGCTGCTGCAGTGGGGAAGGAGCTGTGGTCGTGGAGAAATGCAAGAGACAGACTAGCACACAGATCATAGGGAGAATGAAACCCCATAGCAATTGGCTTGGAAAGTGAGAGGGGCTGAATTTCATGAGTTCTTGCAATGAGTAGGGCTTAAAGCCTGGAGTTTTAAAGGTCAGCATGCTTAGCTCTGGGAGAGGTCAGAGGCATTGGAACTGCTCTTGGAGAAAAGGCAGGCAAACAACCTGGGAACACACAGCATTGAAACAGTCATCTGAAGAGTACCTGGGACATAGCGGGGAGGTTATTTGCTCATGTCAGAGCATGTCCCAGAGAGACAGCATTCATGTAGAGATCCCTCTGGGAACAAAGAAACTGGCAGGTGCCATTTTCCTCCCCAGCCCATCAGCATAAATAGAGCCACTTGCCAGAACCAGCACAGCACAGATACTCACTACCTAACTTGCATACACCAAGCCTGCATACCCCACATTCCTGTGGAACTGCCCCTCCCAGTCACACCTACCTCAGTCCCAGCCTGGTGGACCCCCTGCCTCAGAAGACCACCCAAACCAATGCTCACAATGTGTCTCCCCACTTGCAAGTTTTGCAGAACCTCAGTTCTGGTGGCAGTGGCAACAAAACTCATTCCATAAACACACCAGAGCACACCTAGTTAAAGCATGCCACATTCAGGCCAGTCACCAAACACTGCCCTCAACAGACAAAGAGAGCCTCTGCAGATGACTGGCTTAAGGGTACAGTGGCCAGGACACAACAGCAGAGTGCATGCAGCACACACGGGAGACACTCCTGGAAGTGCCAGGCCCTAGAGAACAGGGGGCACTACAGGACCTCTTCTTCATAAGGACATTGACCTCAAGAACAGATGTAGCTGACTTTCCTAAAACACAGAAACAGGCACAGAGACTTAAACAAAATGAAAAGACAGAGAAATTTATCCCAAATGAAAGAACAAAACAAGGCCACAGCCAGAGATCTAAGTAAAACAGATGTAAGTAACATGCCTGATAAAGAATTTAAAGTAACGATCATAAGGATACTCACTGGACTTGAGAAAAGAGGGGAAAACATGAGTGAGACCCTTAATACAGAGATAAAGAATAACATAGCAGAGATAAAGGACACAGTAAATGAAATCAGAAACAAGCTTGATGGAAGGAAGAGAAGGCTGAAACAAACAAGAATGAATTAATGACTAGAAGACAGAGTAATGAAAGTAATCAAGCTGAACAAAAGAGAGAGAAAAGAATTAGGCAAAATGAGAATAGACTTAAGGAATTCAGTGACTCCATCAAATGTAGTAATATTCATATTGTAGGAGTCACGGAGGAAGAGAAAGAAAAGGGAGCAGAAAAATTATTTGAAGAAACAATAGCTGAAAACTTCCTGAATCTGGGGGAGGAAACAGACATCCAGATCCAGGAGGCCCAGAGAATTTCCATCAAAATCAACAAAAGCAGGGGTGTCTGAGTGGCTCAGTTGTTAAGCCTCTGTCTTTGGCTCAGGTCATGATCCCAGGGTCCTGGGTTTGAGCCCTGCATTGGGCTCCCTGCTCAGCGGGAAGCCTGCTTCTCCCTCTCCCACTCCCCCTGCTTGTGTTCCCTCTCTTGCTGTTCTGTCAAATAAGTAATAAAAAATCTTTTTAAAAAATCAACAAAAGCAGACCCACACCAAGACTTACGATAATGAAACTGGCAAAATATAGTGATAAAAAATTTTAAAAGCAGTGAGACAAAAGAAGAGAGTAACTAACAAGGGAAAACCCATAACACAAGTAGGATATTTTTAAACAGAAACTTTGCAAGCTAGAAGGGAGATGCATGATATATTCAAAGTGCTGAATGGGAAAAATCTGAAGCCAAGAATACTCAATCTAGCAAGGCTATCATTCAGACTAGAAGGAGAGATAGAGTTTCCCAAACAAAAACTGAAGGAATTCATGACCATGAAACCAGTCCTGCAAGAAATATTAAAAGGGACTCTTTGAAAGGAAAGGAGAGACCAAAAGTGACAGCATAGAGGTAGGAAACACAAAAGCAGTAAAAATGAATATTTCTATGAAAAGTCAGTCAAGGACCTCACAAAATAAAAGGATATAAAATATAATAGCATATACCTAAGACATGGGGAGGAGAGGGATAAAGAATGGATTCAAATGTAAATGACCATCAATTTAATGTAGATGGCTATATGAGATGGGGTTATATACAAACCTAATGCTAACCACAAATCAAAAACCACTAATACACATGCAAAGAATAAAGATAAAGAAATCCAAATATTAATAAAGAAATTAGCAAACCATGAAAGAGAAAAAGGGATCAGAGAAAATCTTCAGAACCACAAAACAAGTTAAAAAATGACAATAAATACATATCTGTCAATAATTACTTTGAATGTAAGTGGACTAAACACTCCAATCAAAAGACATAGGTTGACAGATTGGATTAAAAGAAAGCAAGACCCATATATATGCTGCCTAGAAGAGACTCATTTTAGACCAAAAGAAATCTGAAGAAATCTGAAGATTGAAAGTGAGGGGATGGAGAAACATCTATCATGCAGGTGGATATCAAAAGAAAGCCAAAATAGCAATATTTATATGGGACAAAACAGACTTACAACAAAGGCTGTAACAAGAGGGGGGCGGGGCGGAGTTAAGATGGTGGAGTAGTGTGGGGACCTAGAGCTTGCCTCATCCTTCAAACATAGGTAGATCAACATTCAAACATCTCGAACAACTAGGAATTAAGGACTGAGGATTACAAAAACAATCTGCACAGTTGGAGGGAGAGACATGGCAAATGCAAGGTTCAGAGCTGTGAATTGGGGGAGAGGAAAGCCATGCAGCTGCAAAGGGGAGGGAACCCTTTTTGCAGAGCAAAGTCAGGGAGAGGGAGAAAGTGGGAGAGAGCGGAGCAGGCAGGGATTGCACAATAAGCCACACCAAGGAGATCCCTTGGGTTGTGCTGGGAGAGATCGCTCCCCATCCCAGAGTACATTTGGAAGAGCGTTTTTTGCTTCTCCAAGGACAAAAGGCCAGCTGGGAGCCACTGAGCGGTGTTTAACAGCAGGGTCAGAGATGTGCACAGTGGGCAGAAAACCTCTTAACAACTTTTCGCTGTGAGCCACAATAGGCCTAAATCTCTGTGTGCACACAAGAGTGATTGCTTTTCTGCAGCAGAACTGAGCAAAGACAGTGGCAGACTGCAGATAACCTGACTGCTTCTTTTCACTGTCTGCCACAGTAGAATCAAACCTCTGCGACTGCTTTTCTGGGACAGAACAGAGTAGGGTACCGAGTAGGGAGCAGACTGCCAATAAGCTGGTTCCAGCTTTGCACTGAGCGTTACAATAAACTCTAGCCTATTTGTGCACACTATGCAACTGCTTTCTGGGGACAGGACGGGACAGTGCAGGCTGTGAGGCTCTTCTCCGGGGACAGGGGGTGGAGAGTGGGAACACAGCTTGCCAGGCCCTTTAAAACTCAGAGTTTTGATCCCAGCGACCAGCCTGAGATAAAGTACGGGAGATCTATGGCTCTAGGAGTGCCAATGGCCCAGGAACAGACAGGTTAAGGCAAGGAACTGACAAAAGCATGGGACAGAGGAGATTGTTTGCTTTTCTGAGAGGGCCTCCTGAACATCAGTGGCAAGGAGTTCCCCTTGCCAGGGACAAAAGGGCGAGGTGACACCATATTCTTCCTCCTTCACCACTCCCCCACCCCACCAGCACAGTCAGACTGCAAAGAGAAACACAGCATGTCCAGTGGAGGCTGGAGTCCCCTACATTAAACCCTGCCACCCTGCACCAGGCAGGAACATCTTTACAAGGGCAAGTAACCTTGTAAGCCAACCTACAGGCCTCTCCCTCAGAAGACCAACACATGCCCCTGCATCCACCACGTCTCCTGATTAAAGAATGCTCCAGTACACCAGCTTCTGGTGGAAATAGGACTAGGCTTGCTTCTTTTTTTTTTTTTTTTTTTTTTTTTTTTTTATGTTTAAATTTAAAATTTTTGAATTTTTCTATTTCATATTTTCAATATTTTATCTTATATGTATTTTTTTCGTTTTTTTTCTTTTCTCTTCATCTTTTTTTGTTTGTTTCAGGCCTATAATTCATTATAATTCAGGCTTATAGTTCATTTGTTGGTTTGTTTCCTTCTCTTATTTTATGGATCAGGTTTCTAATTTTTTTTCTCTTTTTTTCTTTCCTTACTCTTGTTCATTCTTTCTTTCTTATGCTTTGAAATCAGGCTTGTAGTTTTTGTTTGTTTGTTTGCATTTTTGTTCCTTTTCCTTTTGTCTTGGATCAGGCTTTTTTTTTTTCTTTTTTTCTTTTACAGGCTCATCTTGCAAACAAATCAAAGCACACCTAGTTAAAGGTCCAAACACTCTCCCCACTACAAGCAAGGAGGAACTCTGTAGAGGACAGACCAGTGGGAAAGAGTAGCCAAAATGCAACAGAACATGTGTATGCAGCTTATACCAGAAACACTTCCTGAAGTTTTTGTTCTTCTTGTTGTTGTTCTTGTTTCTTTCTTCCTTTCTTTTCTAGAAAAATGACAAGACAGAGAAATTCACCACAAAAGAAAGAGCAGGAGGTAGTACTCACAACCAGGGATTTAATCACTATGGATGTAAGTAAGATGTCTGAACTAAAATTTAAAACAACGATTTTAAAGATACTAGCTGGGCTTGAAAAAAGCATAGAAGACACTAGAGAATCCCTTACTATAGAGACAAAAGAAGTAAATCTAGTCAGGCAGAAATGAACAATTAAAAACGCAGTCCCAAGTGGAGACCATGAAAATAAGGATGAATGAAGTAGAAGAAAAAAATCAGTGATATAGAAGATAAAATGATGGAAAATAAGGAAGCTAAAAAGAAGAGAGAAAAAAACTATAGGTCACAAAGGGAGACTTACAGAACTCAGGGATTCCATAAAGTAAAATACTATGTGGATTATCGGGGTCCCAGAAGATGAGGAGAGGGAGAGGGGCAAAATGTTTATTTAAACAAATTGTAGCTGAGAACTTCCCTAATCTGGGGAAGGAAACAGGCATTCAAGTCCAGGAGGACAGAGAACCCCCCTCAAAAAAAAAAATGGGTCAACACCTCAATATATAATAGTGAAGGTTGCAAATTTCAAAGATAAAGAAAATCCTGAAAGCAGCTTGGGACAAGAGGTCCTTAACATACAAGGGTAGACACTTAAGGCTGGCATCAGACCTATCCACAGAGACCTGGCAGGCCAGAAAAGACTAACATGATATATTCAATGTGCTAAGTGTGAAAAACATACAGGCAAGAATACTTTATCTAGCAAGGCTGTCATTCAGAATAGGAGAGATAAAGAGTTTAGAGGACAAACAAAAACTAAAGGAATTCGTGAACACTAAACCAGCCCTGCAAGAAATGTTAAAGGAGACACTTTGAGTGAAGAGAGAGACCAGAAGTAAAGAAGACCAGAAAGAAACAGAGATGATCTACAGAAATAGCAACTTTACAGGTAGTACAATGGCACTAGATTCTATCTTTTGGTAATTACTCTGAATGTAAATGGACTAAACGCTCCAATTAAAAGACATGGGGTAGGAAAATGGATTAAAAAACAAGACGCATTGATATGGTGCCTACAAAAGACTCATTTTAGACCCAAAGACACCTCCCGATTGAAAGTAGGGGGGTGGAGAACAATTTATCATGCCAATGGACATCAAAAGAAAGCTGGAGTAACCATCCTTATATCAGACAAACTAGATTTTAAACCAAAGACTAGAATAAGAGATGAAGAAGGACACTATATCATACTTAAAGGGTCTATCCAACAAGAAGATCTAACAATTGTAAATATTTATGCCCCTAACTTGGGAACAGCCAAATACATAAATCAATTAAAACAAAATTAAATGAACTCATTGATAATAATATAACAATAGTAGGGAACTTTAACACCCCACTCACAGCAATGGACAGATCATCTAAGCAGAAGACTAACCAGGGAACAAGGACTTTGAATGACACACACTACTAGGTATTTATTCAAAGGATACAAAAATAGTGATCCAAAGGGACACATGCACCCACATGTTTATAGAAGCAATGTCCACTATAACCAAACTATGGAAAGAGCCCAGATGTCCATCAACAGATGAATGGATAAAGATATGGTGTATATATACAATGGAATATTAGCCATCAAAAAGAATGAAATCTTGCCAATTACAATGATGTGGATAGAACTAGGGGGTATTATGTTTAGTAAAATAAGTCAATCAGAGAAGGACAAATACCAAATGATTTCACTCATATGTGGAATTTAATAAACAAAACAGATGAACATCAGGGAAGGGAGGGAAAAATAAAATAAGATAAAAACAGAGGGTGAGGCAAACTATAGGGAACAAACTGGAGGGGAGGCAGGTGGGGAGATGGGGTAATTGGGTGATGGTCATTAAGGAGGGCACTTGATGTAATAAGCACTGGGTGTTATATGCAACTGATGAATCACTAAATCCTACCTCTGAAACTAATAATGCACTATATGTTAACCAACTTGAATTTAAAAAAATGTTAAAAATAGATCTACCCTGTGATCCAGCAATTGCACTACTGGGTATTTACCCAAAGAATACAAAAACACTAATTCAAAGTGATACATGCAGCCCTATTTATAGCAGCATGATTTACAATGGCCAGGATATGAAAGCAGCCCATTTGTCCATGAATTTACGAATGGATAAACAAGATGTGAGATAGCTACATCTATACCTATATATAATGGAATATTATTCAGCCATAAAACAGAGTGAAATCTTGCCAATTATAATGACATGGATCTACTAGAGTGTATAATGCTAGTGAAACAAGTCAGGCAGAGAAAGGCAAATCCCATATGATTTCACTCATGTGTAATTTAAGAAACAAAACAGATGAGCAAAGGGGAAAAAAGAGAGGGAAATACAAATTAAGAAACAGACTCTTAACCGTAGAGAAGAAACTGATGGCTACCAGAGGGGAGTGGAGAGGGCAGATGAGTTAAACAGGTGATGGGGATTAAGGAGTTCACTTATCATGATGAGCACAGGGTGATTTATGGAATTTTTGAATCACTATATTATACACAGAAACCTAATATTACACTGTATGCTAACTAACTGGAATTAAAATAAAAACTTAAAAAAAAGTAGTCATGCCAAAAAAGTTTATTCTATATAGAACAGTCTAGTGCTGTGTTATCCAATAGAACATTCTATGATGATGGAAATGTACTGTATTTGCACTGTCCAATACAGTCACTACTAGCTACATGTGGCTATTGGGAACTTGAAATGAGGTCAGTGAGATGGAGCAACTGAATTTTTAAATTTAAGTTAATCTTCATAAAGCAATTTAAATTCAAATATTTATATGTGGCTAGTGGCTACCACACTGGAAATGTAGCTCTAGAGTCTAGGCCTATCTTCTAAGTTACAGGAAGTGGGAGATGGCAGAACATGTTAAATGACACCATGGGGAAAGAATCAGACAAATCCATAGGGGGAAGTTTTGTAAGACAATAATACTGGAGTTCTCAGAAAGTCAATGCCATAAAAACAAAATAAAAAACAAAAAACAAAAAACAGGTGGGGACAGGGGGATTATCTTAGGTGAGAAGAGATGAACAAAATATAAAGCATTCACCTGGATTGGATCCTGACTGAAAAACAACAACAACAACAATACAAACCTAAAGGACAGATACAACATAGTATTACAAAATCATTGTTAGTTTTCTCAGGTATGATATTGGTATTGTAATTATGTGGCAGGATATTATTTTTAGATGATGCATAATGAAGCATTTATGAGCAAAGGGTCATATTGTCTACAACTCACTTTCAAACGATGCAGCAGATGTATGTGTACGTATGTGTGAAGAGAGAGAGAGAAACCTAAAGCAGATAAAATTTTTTTTAATAGTCCTATCTTACATGATATCTCTTCTAAGAGAGTAGAAAATGTATCTATTGAACTGAGTGACTTACAAGATTTCCAAGCAGAATCTTAAAGATGCTGCCTGGCTGCTTCTTACTCTTTAGAGTACAGGCATGCCTTGTTTTATTATAGTTTGCTTTATTATGCTTTGCAGATATTGGATTTTTTACAAATTGAAGGTCTGTGGCAACCTCATGTCAAGCTAGTCTATTAGCACCAGTAGCATTTGCTCAATTCATATCTCTAGGTCATTGGTAATTCTCAGAATGTTTCAAACTGTTTCATCATTATTATATTTGCTATGGTGACTTTTGATCAGGGATTGACTTGCTGAATGCTGAGATGATGGCTAACAATATTTTTTAACAATAAAGTATTTTTTTAAGATTTTATTTATTTTTTGACAGAGAGAGAGAGAGACAGCGAGAGAGGGAACACAAGTAGGGGGATTGGGAGAGGGAAAAGCAGGCTTCCCACTGAGCAGGGAACCCAATGAGGGGCTCGATCCCAGGACCCTGGGATCATGACCTGAGCTGAAGGCAGATGCTTAACGAATGAGCCACCCCGGCGTCCCAACAATAAAGTATTTTTAATTAAGGTATGTACATTATCTTTTTTAGAAAAAAAGCTATTGTGCACTTAATAGACTTCAGTATAGTGTAATCATATTTTTTATATGCACTGGGATACCAAAACATCCATTTGGCTCGCTTTATTGTGATATTTGCTTTATTGAAGTGGTCTGGAACCTAATCTGCAATATCTCCAAGGTATGCCTGCAAAATGTATGAGCTGAGAAAGAAGCTAAACAGAGGACTCTCAAAGGGGTCAGGACTTGCTGGTTTTGGAAATTCTCAGACCTCTAGTTGGCAAATAATGTTAAAATTAAGAAATAGTTTCCAAGCAAAGATAAAATTCAGGGTATTGTCAGAAAACTATGGTATAAAGATGGAAGGCATGAGTGTAGCTATAAAATCTTTTTTTAGGAGTTGTCTTAAAAGAAACTTCTAGGGTCAAACCTCAGACAATTGTTCAGATAAACAAGAGCATAAAACCTGAAGGTCATTGTATTTAACAACCTAACAGAAGCTAATGTTGTAATGAGATGAGCATTTAGGAGGCCTGGGGAAGGGATGAGTGTATTTTTCAATTGAAGAAATGTGTATCATGTAGCCAGCTCCAGGGTGGCCCTCAGTGGTCCTGGTCTCCTGATATTTGTGCCCTGGTTTAATCCCCCCACAATGAATACAACACAGTGGAAGTGATGGTATATGACATTTGATGTCTGGCCATAAATGAAAGGCCTTGGCTCTCTTAGATCCTTGCTCTGGGAGATCCATTGGCCATGTCATTTGGACCCTCAAGCAGCTCTATGAAGAGACACCACCCCCCTAATTTATGTTCTTTCCAGACCCAGACATGACCTTATTTGGAAATAGGGTCATTGCAGATGTAATTAGTTAAGATGATGTCTTACTGGAGCAGGGTAGGCCCGTGATCCAATATGACCAGTGTCCTTGTAAGAGTTAAAAAAGGAGCACAGACTGGGGCACCTGGGGGCTCAGTCCGTTAAGCATCTAACTCTTGATTTAGGCTCAGTTCATGATCTCAGGGTCATGAGATCAAGCTCCATCTCAGGCACTGTGCTGGGTGTGGAGCCTGCTTAGGATTCTCTCTCTCTCAAAATAAAATAAGATGAAAACAGAGAGGGAGGCAAACCGTAAGATCTTAACTATAGGAAACAAACTAAGAGTTGCTGGAGGGGTGGTGGGTGGGGTGATGGGCATTAAGGAGGGCACTTGAAGTAATGAGCACGAGGTGTTGTAGGCAACTGATGAATCACTGAGTTCTACCTCTGAAACTAATAATACAGTATATGTTAATTAAATTGAATTTAAATAAAAAAGTTTTTAAAAAGATTCTCTCTGCCTCCCTCTCCCTCTGCCCCTCCCCGCCCACTCACATGCACACACATATTACTCTCTGTCTGTCTAAAAAAAAAAGGCACACATGCACACGGTAGAACACACGTGAAGACAGAAGCAGGAATTGGAGTGATGTATCTGCAAGGCCAAGAGTGCCAAGGATGGATGGCAATAGCAGAAGCCACGAGAAAGCAGTGGACCAGATCTCTAGATCTCTCAGAGGGAGCATGGCTCTGAAAACACTGTGACTTCAGATTTCTAGCCTCCAGAACTGTGAGAGAACAAAGCTATTGTTCTAAGTCACCCAGATTGTGGAACTTTGTGTGCCAGCGCCAGGAAATGAATACAGACCGTAAGTGAGGCCTCCTGCCAGCAGTAGCACCAAACTGACAGCCAAGTGGGTGAGCCATCTTGGAAGTGTTCCTCCAGCTCCAGGTGACATCTAATTGCAACCTCATAGGAGACCCTGAGCCAGAATTGCTCAGCTAAGTTGATCGTGAATTTCTGTCCTATGGACACAAATATGTTTATTGTTATTTTAACCCACTAAACTTTGGGGTAACTTGTTACACAGCAATAGATCAGTAATACTGTAAGGATCTTGCGGGAAGGCCATACCTTTCAATGAATAAATAAGTTCACTTACATATTTGATAAATTATGTGCTCTGGTCTAGAGCTTTGATGATGGTTTGGACACTTGTCTTGAGTGATCAACTGAAACAGATTATCAGAAACAGCAGTTTGGGAAAATGGCACGGCCTTAAGCACGGTTGAAGGACTATAATTCCATTCCACAGGCGCTGAATCCTGAGCTATTCATTCTTGGCTTTCCTCTGAACACTGCTTTTCTTTCAGTTCTTTCCAAGAGACACGTCCCTTCCTCTCTAACCTTATTCCTTCTTGTCCAGCCACTAGTCTTCTGTGTCAGAGTCCTGGTTTCCCACCATTCTTCTCCAAATCATTGTATCTCCATGGTCCCAATTTCAGTTAGATCCCAATTATAGGAAATTTTTAAAAATACATCAGAACAAGGATTAGAATTATGAACCCTTAGGTACCCATCACAAACCATCAAAAATTATAAGTTCATGACTAATCTTGTGTTATCCATCTATATTACTTGTGACCCTTTCCTACACTATTTTGAAGCAAATGTCAGACATTTTGTCTATAATTATTTAAGCATATAGCATTATCACACTTAAACTCAACAATCATTCTTTAATATCTTTAAAGATCCAATGAATATTTACATTGTTCCTGATTGTCTTGCAGTTTCTTAAAATAAATTTATTTGCATCAGGATTCAAATAAAGTCATACCATGAAATGGATTTCTAAATCTCTTTGAATCTGCAGGTTTCCTTTCCATCTCTTTTTTATCTTTTTGTAAAACAAACCAGGTTATTTATCCTGCAGATATATCCACAGTCTGGAGTTTGCTAAAAGCATCTCCATGATATTGGTATTTCTTATAAACTAGTAAATAGAGAAGCTTGATAAGATTCAGATCCTTTTTTTTGTTTTGTTATGAAGGTCTACTTGAGAAGTGGTGGTGTATATTTCTATCAGAAGGTATATAAAATGTCTACTTGTCTCCAGATAGCCATTGATGATCATTGCCTAGACTCACTAATTAATTAAGGGGCAAAGCAGTAACATTTACATTCTATTGTTCCCTCCAATGTATAATAGGGTGAATCTGTGAGAACCATGCTTGTTTGAATAGGGTATAAAACAAGAATATGAAGCTCATGTGCATGATCGAAATGCTTCAATTTTGAGCACATCTTTTAGCTGCTGCTTTGTTGTCTCTGTCCACTAAACTTACTAAGCTTTAGATGCTTTGCTGTCACTGTACGGCTCATCCTAACGGCTTGTCTTCCTTCACTACCCTTACCCTTCAGCAAGAATGGAAATTAGCTCCATTTTTATCCTGGACCTTGAAATATCCGATGCTACTCCCATTAATTTGGGTCTGGTTGAATCTCTGCCCTACAACTCAGTTACATTGGGCAGCTCTCCTGATCCTGAGTTGTCTCATAGCTAGTAAAATGTGGCTCAGAAACCTCTGCACAGACTTATGTCAGGCCTGAGTGGGGTAATTGAATGCAATGATGCTTATCAAGTGCTTCACACAGTGCCCGGCTCAATAAATGATCGATATTACTACCATACATTAGAACTGAAATGCACTCAAGTGATTAAGCCCAGTAAAGATATGAGAGCCTAGAAGAAAGAATGTGAAGAATCCCTATTGTTATATCTCTTGAGTGGGCCACTGGGAACATTACCCATAACTCCGAAGGTGCTAGTTTTAAATTAAATACCACATCTTTCTGGAAAGAGTTAGCCATATGTGGGGTGTGTGTGTGCTGAAGCTGCAGCACCTAAGTGGGAGGAGCAAGCAACTCCCTGAGAAAAGGTCTTGTGATTACCGGAAGAAGCAGGCCAGTGGTGCTGGAATGGGAAAATGATGATGATATCTGCCTTACCTGGCTTACTTCTGGGGTAGTGCCAGCTCAGAAGCATTATTAAAAACTTCTTTCCTTAGAGAATCATTCCTAATTTTTAAAGGTGACATTGATTTTGTGAACGTTTGTACTGTGTTAGCTGCTTTGCTCAGATTATTTTATTTAATCCCCCCCAACAACCCTGTAAGGAAGTACTGAATGTGGCAGAGCCCAGACTGGAACCCAGAGAGTCTGACATTAGAGACTATTCTTATCTCAGGGCCTGTAAATGTTGATGAGATATTGAATAAAATGTACCGCCATCTCCCCAGGGCACTTCAATTTTACAGCTTCTCTCTGGATGTGGAATACAGGAATTTCAGGTGTCAGCATATGTCTGTAAGGTTGAATACTTTTCGAAGCAGGGGAGGTCGAGGGGGGAGGGAGGGTGGCTGGCTTTGCGGCTGTGCTGCAGGCCCACTGCAGCTCCCATTTCCTTTCTCCTTCCCGCACCCCTAGCCACCTAGCTTCTGTTCTTACTGACCTTCCAGGTCTATTCTTTCAGAAATGGCTAATATTTGTGATGGTAAAACGATTGAGAAACTATGGTGTTTTGCAAACACTTGACTTCTTCATTTATGAATTTTCCCATTTGACAAAACTAGCAGGCTTTCCACAGGGGACGAAATCACAAAATTAAGATGTTAGCAAGATAATTCAATGTAAGAAAGATTCAGAAAGCCAGAGTGGTCTGGGGTGTGCCGTGCGGCAAGCAGCGCCCGTCTTTCACTAGTCCCTGTTTGAACCCATGATAGTGATGCTGACAATTGAGTAAAAAGAAGTTTAAAATCTGCTCAATCTGTGATGATCATGGTGGCTGGGCAGTGCTTAGTATAGCTTAGGAAGAGTCCCAGAAAAATTATGGAGATAAAAACTCTCGGGGGCTCAAAAATATTGAGCCATTCCTGGCCTTTCAAGCCAGCCAGGGAACCTTGGGTGAGTGAAGCTGCAAGGTTGAGGGGCACACTTGGGCTCCCTCCCAAGGTCTGCTGGAGTGCAGCATGCCCTCCCTCAACCCCCAGTTTATTTTGATAAAGAGAATGAGATCAGCAGGGGAGGAAACAGCCACGCATTTGGGGAAGCCAAAAAGCAGATGGATGAGTGATTAATGACTGAGCAGGGGAAGGCTGAGGGAAGGAGGAGCAAAGGGAGTCCAGAGCCCCCAGGAAGGAGAGCAAGAGGTACCTGGTCAGTTACCCGGACCCTGCCCAAGGCTGTGGGACTGACAGCTCCAGGGCCTCTGGGTGGCAGTGAGGAGATTGAGTCTAGTTGGTTTAAACCTAGTCAGCTCTCCAGGTGCTTCCCGCACCTACCCAATGGCATCACAGCCCCCTCCCCAACCCTCGCACAAAATTGAAAACTTTTTTTCTGAAAAGAGTTCTGGTCTTTGGCCCAGAGGACACTAGATCTAGCTGAAGGTCAGCCTGCCATCTGATGACGGTGGCCACCCAGCTTCCTGCCCCTACTTCCTTCTGCCACCTGCAGAAGGTCATCTCAGTAGGCACTGACCCCCGCAGTTCCCCAACAGAGAGGTCGATGAGATCATACCACATGGACCAGAATTTCCATCAGCTTCAGTCTCTTCAAAACTCAGCAGTTTTTGAGTTGAGGGAGTTAAGAAGGCACAGTAGCAGGGAGACCCTATGCTTGCCTCGTCCCTCAAACACAGCTAGATAAATATCAAGTCATTCTGAACACCCAAGAAATCAATCTGAGGACTGAGAGAACAAACTGCACAACTAGAGGGAGAAAAGAGGCCACTTTGCGGAAGATAGGAGATGCAGAGACTCATAATTTGGGGAAGAAAAGGATCATGGGTGCTGCCGAGGGAAGGGAGCCCTGATCATGGAGAGAGGAGAGAGAGAGAGAGAGAGAGAGCGAGAGAGATAAAACATGCACAGCACACAGGGAATTGCACAAGAAAAATACTTTCTCAAACCGTTGACTGGGAAAAGAAGAGGGGCTGATTATCATGAGTTTTTACAATCAGTGGACCTCAAAGACTGAATAGAAGTCCATGCCATGGCCAGTGTGGAGCCTGGGATGTGCAGCGTTGTTCCTGTGGAGAAAGAGGGCAGAGGCCTGGGAGCAGACAGCATGGTCTCTGGATCCCCTGGGACACACTGGGAGCGATAGTTCCCCTTTTTGGAGTGCATTTGGGAGGTGTGGCACTGTCTCTCAAGGGACAGAAGAGCCAGTGGGTGCCATTGCATTCATTAGCACAAGGGCAGAGACACCTGCTAACGGCAGCTAACCTGGATGCCTGCGTTTTGCTGTGCTTTACCCTAAACTCCAACCTCCTGTGTGTTGGTGTGATTACCCTTCTGGGACAAACTGGCACCAGCCGCAGCGCCGTGAGACCCGCCCCCCAGAGGATCAGCATGGGTCCACGCTGCCCTGGGCCCCTAAAATGTGGAGTTTTGAAACTCAGCCTGTGTGCCTGAGATAAAACACAAGTGCACTGAACTACCAGCCCAGACAGAGACAGGGTGAACGCAGGGATCTGAGGGATCCCCGGAACACACGAGTGGAGATTGTTTGCTCTTCTGTGAGGGCTTCCTGTATAGCGGAGGGTACAAACTCCCCGCTCTGGGACAGGGGAGCAGCCTGGCACCATTTTTCTCCCCACCCATCAGCACAGACTTCAGTGAGCAGCACAGCACCCACAGTGGGGACTTGAGCCTCTTCTGCCATGCCCTGCCCCCTGAGTTCTGCAGGTGCTTCTGTACCAGGGCAAGTGTTCAGGTTGGCTCCCCCTATCACTTGGGTGGGGGTGGGATGTACTTGAGGGAATTCAGGATCTCTTCCTTGTTGGCAGTCTCCTGATGCCGGAACCGTTTGCCTGGGAAGCCGGGTTTGACCAGGCCCTGGGCCCAAGACCCCGCTACAGCTCCTTCATGTGGCACCACATTCTCCATGAGCGGCACCTTGCCCCACAGAGAACCCAGCCAGCAGGCACAGAGAGAAGGCTTGCATGGAGCCATGAGAGTGCACACGGTGGGCTATGGGACAAGGGTGCAGAGCTGTGTCCTTGCTGATTTTCTGCTTAGATGATCTGTCCATTGCTGCGGGTGGGGTGTTAAAATACCCTATTAGTATTGTATTATTATCAATGAGTTTCTTTGTGTTTGTTTTTAATTGATTTATATATTTGGGTGCTCCCAAGTTGGGGGCATAAATATTTACAGTTGTTAGATCTTCTTGTTGGATAGATTATTATGAAGATATAGTGCCCTCCTTCATCTCTTGCTATAATCCTTGGTTTAAGGGGCGCCTGGGTGGCTCAGTCGTTGAGCGTCAGCCTTCGGCTCAGGTCATAATCCCAGGGTCCTGGGATCGAGCCCCGCATTGGGCTCCCTGCTCTGCGGGAAGCCTGCTTCTCCCTCTCTGACTCCCCCTGCTTGTGTTCCCCCTCTCTCTCTCCCCCTCTCTCTAATAAATAAAAAAAAAAAAAAAAAAAAAAAAATAAATAAATAAAATCAAATCCTTGGTTTAAAATCTAGTTTGTCTGATATAAGTATGGCTACTCTGGCTTCCTTTTGATGTCCATTACATGATAAATGTTTTTCCATTTCCTCACTTTCAATCTGCAGATGTCTTTAATGAGTCTCTTGTAGGCAGCATATAGAAGGGTCTTGTTTTTTTTATCCTTTTTGACACCCTATGTCTGTTGATTGGAGCACTTAGTCCATTTACATTCAGAGTGATTACTGATAGATATGACTTAGTGTCAGAGGCAATGCCGGAAGCTAGATGACAGTGCAGCAATGCCTTGAAATTTCAGCAGAAAAGTGATTTCCAGTCCAGAATTCTATAAACAATCTGTGATTTAAGTGTCAGAGCAGAACAAAGACATCTTTCAGGCGTGCAAGGTCTCACAACATTTAGCCCAGGTGCCAAGAGGAAATGTGCTCCTCCTTCCCACTCCTCCTTCCCGACTCAGGGCCTAACTTATCCCCCTTTTAGTCCCCAACAGCTGATACAGTCTGTGATAACTTCCTCTGTAAAGAAGTGGTTTGAAAAGCCGGCCTCATCCATTCTTGGGACCATGGGGAATATTTATGATTATGGGAGGATGTGTGATTGCGTTGCTTGGTACATGTTTTATTCTCTTGCGGGCAGTACTTTAAAGGGTGGGGTGAACTCCATTGACATGTGACCTGCACTGCTTCTGTCTAGTGAAGATCCTGTGAAGGCCACGACAGGCCACCTGATACAGAACTGGGAAGATCTCTGTGGGTCACTAAACAAAGAATAGGCCAGCGAAGTAGAGGACCCAACCTCTCTCACCTTTCAGATTTGTCATAGGCCTGAAATTGTTGCTTGGTTACTCCTGGCCCCTATGGGATTTCCTCCCCTTGAAAGACCCTGGGGCAGTGAGGTGCGCATGCACGCGCGCGCGCACACGCACAAGTTGCAGGAAGCTCCAGCATTGTCATGAAGCATGGGATTTGGGAGCTGGACAGTTCTGGGTTTTCATTCTACTACTTAGGAGAGTGAGCCTGTTTCCTCACATTTTAAAAGCACTACACCAACACCTTCACTTGCCCCAACAGAGCACTCACATGTGGCTAGACACTTTCTCTACTTATTTCATTTTAATCCTCCCACCAACCAAATGAAGTTGTCCTGATTATTGTCCTGATTTTCTGGAAACAAAACAAAACAAAACTTGAGGCTCAGGAAATTTCTTGTCTAAGTTCACACAAGCGGTTGAATTCAGAGGTAAACATAGGCATTCAGCTTCCCAACCCCCAGTACATATGCC
Source organism: Callorhinus ursinus (assembly GCF_003265705.2). Taxonomy (NCBI): domain Eukaryota; kingdom Metazoa; phylum Chordata; class Mammalia; order Carnivora; family Otariidae; genus Callorhinus; species Callorhinus ursinus. The sequence continues at coordinate 5,614,897 of NW_027397135.1, forward strand.
CCTTGGTGGCTGGGACCAGCCTCATCATCATGCCAGAGGGCGTCATACTGCACAGCTGGGTGATTACTTACCTGGGGTCCTCTCCTGCCAAACCTGGAAGACGCACACCGCCTTCTTCACCCAGGAGGCTTACTGCCCCCACCCCCCAATGCAGAGGAGCTGTCTGATGTCCTATTAAGGGAGGGCCTCCCCTGCATCTGAGCTCAATGCTACTCGCTCCCAGCAGGTGTTCACCAAGCAGGACCGTGAATGCAGGAGGCCGGTATCCATGACCGTTCGTCAGTTCACTCTCAGCACTTAGCCCAATGCCTGGCACACTGTAGGTGTGCAATTAAACGCGTGCTGAATGAAGCACTCAAGCCTCCCACCTCTTAAGTGGGAGGGGAAAATGGGTGCAGTGGTATTTGTGAGGCAACTGGACCTCATAATAGCCCCAAGCATCTGGGATCACTGGTGCTTCTAGCGATCCAGCTCCAGGGAGCCAGTCTTGGTTAAAACGGGGCCTTGAAGGAGACTGCAACCTTGCTCTGATCAGGAAGGGCAATGATGCAACACAGCCTTCCAGGGCCATGGGCCCGTTGAGGAGCAGGCTGACGGGCATCAGGAGGTGACAGTCATTTTGAAAATTGACAGCTGACTCTCCTCAAGTCAACGTGATATGGAAAAGTTGAGACCTGAAGGTAGCATCTTCCACCGTGATAGGGGTCTTCCTAAATGCGCGGGTGCCTTGTGATTCCAGATACCCCTGCCATGCCCATCTTCCACAGCATCCCTGCTCCCTGTTTTGAAACCCAGCTTGCTAACATGCATTCTTTACTCCAGAACCTGAACTTTTTACCTTTTGGAGTCAAAGGCCACTTCAAAGCTCTGATGAAACTAGGAACCCTCTCTCCGGATAAATATTCATATGCATATGCACAAAAAACATTGCACACACCTAGGATCCCCAAAACAACCATGGCCCCAGCCCCCCCTACAAACCTAGCCTCATGCCGGACTTAAGGCCCAGGAAAGGAAGAGACCCTCTAAGCTGCAGCAGAGAGCCTGGGATGGAGTAAGGACAGTCTGTCAAAATGTTCAGGGAACCTGGACTTTAAATTTGGATCACTGCTCTTGTGAATTCAGCAAATGAAGTAATAGACGCTAAAAGCACTACACAATTACACTAACGGTTGCAGTCCCCCAACCCAGCCTGGAGGGCAGTAAGCTCGAGCAGGTGACAAGGACAGAGAAGGAGGCCCTGTTCCTCCTTCCCTAGGCATGTGCTCTTGTGCAAGGCCTCTCCCAGGTTTCAATTCTTACTTTCTGTAGGGGGCACCTAGGGGAAGGGGTATTGGGTGCAAGAGAGTATGACCAATGGCAAAACCCGCCTGTCCTCCATTCTAGCGGTTATCCTGGGCAAGGCTGTCAGCTTTCTCGGTTGTAAAACAGGGATAACAGTGCCCACCTCCAGCAGTGTTGTCACCATTTGTCACCGTTAAGGACGGTGAGGGCAAAGGCCCGTCACACTAAGCCAGCTAAATATAGGCTGCTCTTAGCATCATTGTCCAGCTTTCAGGAAGCCTTGGGATTAAAAAAAAGAACGCATGTGTGGATACCTTGTTATCGTTCTAATGAATTATTCAGTACCTCGTGATGTGGGCAATTGCCACATTTTTAAGTGAAGAATGAAATCTTCAGAATGGGGACCAATGCTCCCACCCAACCTCACTCTCAAATGCAGACGGAGGTGAGAACGAATGAAGAGCCCGCAAGTCGCCATCCGCGAAACTGTCTTTACTAACAAAACCAAAGAACCCCACACACTTTTTGTGGCCATCAACTTTTTTTTTCTTTCAAATTTTAAAATGGTATTGTGCACACAGTTTTTAAATTTAGACACATTTTGGAGATCACAAACAAATCAAGAGATCACTGTGAGATGTTCTGAGATCTGAATTCCAACACTTAGAATTACTGAACCGACTTCCATTAAGTCTTCTGTTCCTTGAAGTGGATGCCGCTTCTTCTCTGCCTTCAGGGACTGACCCTGGAACCGTCCCTTCTGCAGCAGCTACGTAACAGGTGCTAGGAAGGGGGGTAACGTAGAGTCCGAGAGCTGCGCATCTGTTAACATCTAGTGGGTAAGCAGGAAGGCGTCAACCCGGTTGACTTAAAGAAGGAAACCCCATAAATAAAAGCTCCATTTATTCCACAAACACTTTATCTTTCCCTCCGTACATTAGTTGGAAAGAAGGCTGACACTTAACTTCTCATAGATGGTGAGATGCCCAGGTAAGCGAGTGAGTCTCCCTTGCTGTTTCTGGTCTGGAGACATGTGCCCAGAATCAGGGGCTTTGACGTGCTCCCCCTGGCTGAGGCAGGATGTACTGGGGGTGTCTGGGGGCAACCCCTGTGCAGTCCCACTGGCTTCCCCTGAGGAATTAAGTTTGGGCAAAGCTGTTAGCCGAAGCCTTGAGGCAGGCAAGACCTCCTAAGCTGTGTGTGTGTGGTTTGGAGGAGGTGGGCGGCAAGGGAGGGAGTGTGGGCTCTCCTGCCAAACAGTCCCCCTCAACTGATTCAGGACGGCATATCCTGACTTTAGGAATGGGGTACTGGGCTGCCTGAGAAGTACTGGGCAGGCCCAGGAAGTTGGTTAAAATATAACCATGAGCATTTATGCCCACGGAAGCCATCTACCTAACTTGAGAGAAGATAGTCATGACTTAGAAACAGTGTCTGCAATGAAGGCATCCATGAGGCTTCATTTAGAAAATGAAGGTCCCGGGGCGCCTGGGTGGCTCAGTTGGTTAAGCGTCTGCCTTCGGCTCAGGTCATGGTCCCGGGGTCCTGGGATCGAGCCCCGCATCGGGCTCCCTGTTCTGCTGGAAGCCTGCTTCTCCCTCTGCCACTCCCCCTGCTTGTGTTCCTTCTCTCGCTGTGTCTGTCAAATAAATAAATAAAATCAAAAAAAAAAAAAATGAAGGTCCCATGTTTGGCTGCCAGGCCCACAAAGAAGGTTCAGCAACACCTGACGAACTGCATATGCATGAAGATTTGTCTTCTGTGTGGATATTCTTGCTCTTTTATGAAAGGAGTGGAAACTAGGGCTGATAAGTGATTAGACAGACCCTTACGGACAAGGACCAGACCAGCAGAGAAACCTATCTAGGCTTTTATGACCCGTGCCTTAGCTCACAAGAGGAGAAGTGCCTGGAAAGTCCTAGGCCACTGGTACGGTGATGACAAAACTCTTCTAAAACCTGAAATCCACACGACAGGATTATTGAGAATATGCTAATCCAAATTAATGTCCATCTTTTTAGATAAAACAGGTCAGGCAGATTAATAGCACAATTTTCTTGGTTAGATTATGTTTCCCGTATGTATAAATGCAGACTAGTCCTTTTATTGCTTCATATATTTCAATCAGATGTGAGATTTCAATGACCAAAAATGACCGTATTCCTCCCAAATTTACACTGAGATAACTTATTAAATTTTGAAGTAAGTGTAATTGCAGGGACATGGCAACAAGTGAATATCTGCTTATCTCCATCTGGAATTTTATCCACTGAACTTATAATAGGTTATGATGATGATAAAATTGAGGTGTAGTCTGTTTTAATAATGTAAGCCAAATCTAGAACTGCCAATGCTTAGTCATCCCTACTTGATTTACAATATGGTCATGGCAAGGCTTCCCTTGGGTGTTTTCTGGTATCATGAAGTCCACCGCCCAGGGCACTGGCTGGTTTGGACTGGGACTGACAGGCGCCTCTGGAACTCCACACAGGTTCCCGGAACTTCAGCTGAGAACAGAGCGCCCCAGTAGAGCTGCGATGCATGCCCTCTGGCTTCTGAAAAACACTAAGGGTGAACAAAACACAAAGAGGGAGCGGAGTGTCTGGCGACCTGGTGCAAAGGCTCAACCCACACCCCCCACCCCCAACCATTCCAGCCAAACCCCCCTCTTAATCTGTCTTCTTTCTTTTCGGTTTTAGGAATGGTCTTTCCCTCGTGCTTGTCTGAAAGGTACTCACAGAGAGTGCTGACAAAGTATCATGAGGATATCACCTTAGAGACGCTTTGTGGTATATGAGAGAGACACCGCCTGCCTATTCCCCGTCTGTCAACACAGGAGACCCGTCCCTTGAAATCTTATATACAGAGAAGTGGCTGCCGCCGTGCTCTCGTGTGCGGTCGGCTCCGGGCTCGTGGGGAGGGAAGGGCTTTCTGTTTGGAACAACTTACACCTATAGACAATGCACACCAAGAAACATGCAAATGCTACAGAAGGCCGGAGGTGAAGAATTCATATTTTACACCAGTGAGGGGAACACTGTTACAAAACGCTGACGGGATGGTTTCTGTCATTCATGCTCTAACTTGAGGGTCTTTGCAACAAAGGGGGCCCGTGAAGGTGTCTGCTTCTCTCTCTCTCTCTTTTTTTTTTTTTTTTTTTGGCCTTCTTCAAGATTCACAGTTGGTTCTGTGTCAGGCACTAAGCAATCTGGCTTTTGGTCCAAACAGGTGTCTTAGTAGTCTCTTTACATCTTTTTGTTCCTCTGCGAAGGAGCAAGTTCAAATGCTGGGAACTGGGATGTCTCCGGTGCCAAGATGTCGGAGAGAAAGTGAATCGCGCCAGCCATGCCTGCAACACACAACGTGGATCCTTTTATTCAAGGGCATTAGGGGAGCGTCTGAAACAAAGTGACCTGTAATCACTGCCTGTACCAGGGGCGACAGGGATGATGGAAAAGGTGATGGGGACTTTACAAATGACTTCATAAAAAAACAAAACCAAAACCAAAAAAAAAAACACAAAGAAATCCTTATATTAGCACCCAGCAGATAACAATACCAGTTGTTCTTCCCTTTTTTTTTTTTTTTTTAAATTGGGTTCTGGGCTTTAATCTTGTATCTTGCAACTCTAAGATGATCTCATAGAATGGCCACCTAAAAAGTTACGGGTGCTGCTATTGTGCTATTTCAACTATAAAACTTCCTCTCTCAGAGCTTTATTCCTAGTCCAAACAAAAAGGTAGCATTTTGTATCTTCTTTGAATTTTAAGAATGCCACTTTAATTTTTAAAAACTTTTTAAAGTTTAATTCCAGTAGAGTTAACACACTGTATTAGCTTTAGGTGTACGATGTAATGATGCAACACTTCTCTCCGTTCCTCGGCGCTCCTCACGTGTACTCTTCAGCCCCGTCACCTGTTCCCCGCCCACCTCCCCTCCGGCAACCTTCAGTTTGTTCTCTGTAGTTAAGAGTCTGATTCTTGGTTTGTCTTTCTTTTTATCCCTTTCTTTTGTTTCTTAAATTCCACATATGAGTGAAATCATATGGTGTCTTTCTCTTAGTTTGCTTTAGTACAATACTGTCTAGGTCCATTTATGTTGTTGCAAATGACAAGATTTCATTTTTATGGTTGAATAAATATTCCATTACACACACACACACACACACACACACACACACACACACACACACGAATGCTACTTTAAAATGAACTTTGTTTTCGAGGCGCCTGGTTGGCTCAGTTGGTTAAGCATCTGACTTCAGCTCACGTCATAATCTCAGGGTCTTGGGATGGAGCCCTGTGTTGAGCTCTGTGCTCAGGGGTGAGGTGTGTGTGTGTGTGTGGGGGGGAGAGTCTGTTTGTCTCTGCCCCTCCCCCTGCTCATGCTCTCGCTGAGACTCAAATAAATAAATAGAATCTTAAAAATAAATAAAATGAACTTTGTTTTCATCGAAATCCCCACTGCAAATCACTGTAGTCTGCACCAAGATCGGGCTTTAAATAGACCTACAGGAAGGTGGGCGAGGAAGCCTGCGAGCTGGCTGGCTCCAGCCTCTAGGCCCCTTATCTCCCTTTTCAATCAGAACAATTCCTCCCTTATTGGATTTTTGTTTATAGCTTTTCTTTTGACGTAAAATTTACATGCCCCGAAACACCCAAGTCCTCAGTGGACTCCTCTGAGTCTGACAAATGCACACACTTGTGTAAATCAAACTCCTATCAAGAGATATGGACTATTTCCATCGCCTCCCCACTCTGTGTCCCTCTCTAGCTTACCCCTGCCGCCATCCCGAGCACGGAGTAGTCTGGCCTGTTTCAGAATGTCCTTTGAATGGAACCCCACAGTATATATAGCCTGCTCTGTGTGGTTTCTTCCCTCAATGATTTTGCAATTCATTCACATTTTGTGTGTGTCATTAGCTGTTTTCCTACATTTTGGTTGTTCTCAGACTAACCCTGTAAGTTTTTGTTTGAAGAAAGGGTTCCAGTAGCTTAAGAAATCTGAAAAACACTGACTTATTAGAACCTATTACAAAAAGACGATGACCCATGACACCCTAGAGTGGTCCATTTGTTTTCCTGTTTTGGTGGGGTGGAGCAGCAGATTGACCTCGACGGAGCGCTTGGACAGGAGAAAGCTCCAGAAGGGGTTACCGGTGTCAGTGACCCTTTCAGCCTAGTCGCCTCCACAAAGGCACTAGAAGTACTCTCCACCCACCCCACAAGGATCTACCTAGAGCCCACTTCCAGGCACTTGGGAGGCATAGGGGAACAGATGAATCTAACTTCCCAGCCTTTAGGAAGTTGTACATTCAAAGATTTTGACCTACTCGGACTTTGGAGCTGCCATTAATAGACCTGAATGCACTCCACTGAGAGTTCAGGTATTAACTCTGTTCTATCTAATGCAAATACACTGCATTTTAATGATGTAAAAGACTGAAATTTTTTTCTGAGGATTATTTTTTCATTATGACTGCTTTGAATATTAAAAGGATATTAATCTGCAAAAGATAATGGCAAGTGCTCTATTTTCTGCTTATATTTCTAATATGTGATTAAAAAATATACCCAAGAGCAGAAGCAGAATAGGGCCTATCACTACAGATAATTCAGACATCAGAAGGGAAATAAAGGATTAGCTTTACACACATCAACTTGACACGTAGGTGAAACAGAACAATGTCTCAGAAATACAAACTACTGAAACTTACCATATGTGAAATGGATAACTTGAACAGCCCTATAAACTAGTCCCCACCCAAATCTCTACTCCAAGGTTTCACTGGAGAATTCTACCAAACATTTATGTTAGAATCAACACCAATTCTTCCACCAAGTAATACATTATCTGTTCCAGAAAACAGAAGAGCAAAGGATACTTCTCAATACCGTTTATTAGGTCGGTATTACTCTGATGCCAAAAGCAGGCAAAGATAGTACAAAAAGGGAAAACTCTAGGCCAAATCCCTCATTAATATAGATGCAAAAATCCTCAACAAAATATTAGCAAATACAATTCAGCGATATATAAGAAGACCAAGTGAGGTTTATCCCAGAGATGCAAGGCTGGCTTAATATTTGAAAATCAACCAATATAATCCACAATGTTAATAAAGAAGGAAAAAAAATTCACACGATCGTTATCAACTGATGCAGAAAAAAGCATTTGACAAAATTCAACACCCATCTATTGTTTGATTTTTTTTAAAAAATATTCAATCATTTATTCCTTTTGAAGTTTACTTTGGAATTAGTACAAGATGTAGCTCTAAAGTAATCAAAAGTTATCACCAATTTATCCTAATACCATTCAACCTTTGCCCTTTGATTTCTGTGGCTTACATTACAAATTATCTAATTCACACACAGAGGCACACACACAATATAAATACAAAAAATGTATGAGTCCTCTCTGTAGGGTTTCTATTTTGTTTTCCTGAATTATAGTCTATATACGGTGCTTTGCAGCAGACTTAACTGCGTTTGCTCATTTCCTGTCTTTGCTTGTTCTTGAGTATGCTACTATTTTTTCCAACTACCTATTTTCCTAACTACTAATACTTTTAAGTTACTAATATCAATTAGTCATAATATATATCTGAAATAATTAAACATTATTTAAATAACTAAACAAGTTTCCTGTGAATAGATCAATATTATATACACAGTGTTATAGACAAAATGCAGAGGAGTAACCTTATTATTTCTTCTATTACTGAGTAGCAAACATTCTATGTTGTCTGCACATATTCTTCAGAAATATTGGAAGGACGCTCACGGGTGCACGAAATAGGTAAGGCACAGAGACTCGACATAATTTTCAGCGATAAACTACTTTGTTCACAGTTGTTTTACAGTTGTGGAGTTATTACTCAAAGAAGGGCAAATGCAATAGGGCCAGTGCAGAGACACACAGAAGGACCAAATTCACTCACCCAGGTATTTAAACCTAGCGTTTTCTGCTCACACTTACCTTCAAAGAGAGAGTAGGGTCTGTCGGGGATGCGGCACCCATGTGCTCCATATTCTAGACACCACTCTGCAAACTAAGAGGAAACATATTTAAGAGCAGAGATTTCACTTGGTGAAAAGGCAGCAAATGAGACACTGCAGTGAATTCACCAAGCACTCAAGGAAAAGGATTCCCGGGCAAAGGGTACTGCTGGGCCAGGAGAAACAGGGGAGACCACAGAGCTGGGAGAAAGCAGTTAAGAGAAGGAGAGGAGCTGTAGTTCTGGATTTTGTGCGTGCTCTGGGGTATTCCAAAGTTGTCTCGATAAAGACTCCTTACTTTGCTCCCTGCTCGGCAGGGAGTCTGCTTCTCCCTCTGACCCTCTTCCCTCTCGTGCTCTCTCTCATTCTCTCTCTCAAATAAATAAAATCTTTAAAAGAAAAAAAAAAAGACTCCTTACTTTGCAAGCTCGGTAGAGATACTTTTTCTCCTGCGTGAGATGGTACAGGGACAGGAACGAATAGCCATTCCCGGCCGTCCCGTGGCAGATCCCATAGCCCTTCCGAAGCAAACCTCGCTGCCAAATGACATCACTACACTCCATGGCATCTTTCAAGTATTTCTCCTCCTTAAAGACCTGCGCAGTGGAAAGCAAAAGAGTGTGAGAAAGATGTTTTCGATCACGAGTTAGCCAAACAGCTTCCCTTTCTGGCTAGTCAATGACGCATCAGGCAACCTGAAACAGCTCTGGGGGTGACCACAACCACCACCAGCAACACCACAGTACCGCACCTCACAACCTTAATCTCCCCCACCTCTTCCCCTCGTTCTCCCAGTTCATGGTTTTGCAAAACTAGTTCTAAAATTTAGCTAAAAAATTAAGACAAAAGCTACCAGAAACCAGGAAGCATTCTGTAATTCCTGGAGCAACATGCCCTCCGGCACTAACACTTACGCTCCTGGTGCAGTCAACTGAGGGACTGATGGTTCCACAATATCCTGTCAGCTAGGTCGAGAATACTCAATATCCTGGGTCAGCCACATTATCAGTAAGACCCTGATGGCCCGGCACTATCGGGGCTGCTGAGACCTGTCATAATCCATCCCACGGAAACCAGCACGAAGCTGCCTGCAGTTCCTGGAGCAGACGTGCCTGGGATGCACAACATACTGGCACGGTCTCCACTGAGTGGTTTCTATGTAAAGAGACAGATGAGCTTGACGAAGACAAAGGCCCAGCAGGAGGAGGCTGTCTGTTTTTGCCTCCTCAAATTCCCTTTTAAATTTTCTTCTCTTTCCCCTCATGTTTCATTTATTTTCTCTAGTCCTTCCCTCAGAATCTGCTGTCAGTAATCTCCACTTGCTTAGCTCATTCCATGCTAGTGTAAATGAATTAGAGGCAAAAGGGTCCTAGAGATGATCTCCTTGGGGGGGGGGGCAAACAGGATTCATCTACCTGTGACTGATCAGTAGTGACCTCACAAAAAAAAAAGAGAGAGAGAGAGATGAAGTATGTGCACCAGTGTACGCAGAGGGTAGAAGGGGAAACAGAGAGACATTTGCATTTCACTCACTATTCCTGATGTAGAATCTATTCACCAGGGTCAGAAGCAAGACTCTTAACTCATGAAAGCAACTGAGACGTGTGCTCTGGGGTTAGACCGCCTGAGTTCGAATCTCAGCTCTGTCACCCGGTAACTGCGCAGCCCGGCCTTGGGCGAGGGGCTCAATGTCTCAGTTTTCTGAACACTAAAAGGGTACTGGTTCTTCAAGTCAGTGGCTTGTTAGGAGTATTAATGACACCAGATCAATCAAATGGGGGAAAAGAAAAGTCTTTCCAAGAAACAATGTAGGAACAATCAGATATCCTGATGCTTACAAAAAAGGATCTCTCTTCTTACATCACATATACAAACCTAATATACAAAATACACATGTAATATATAAACCGTAGTTAGAGATAGCTCACAGTTCTAAATCGAAATCCGTGCAGCTTGGAGAAGAATACTACCTGTATAACCTGTAAGTAAAATTTTGTGACAATTAATAAAGGGAAACCTCACTAAAGTGGAGTTGGGAGGTTAGAAGGGCAAGCCTGCCACTCTACTCAATTCCAGAAAGACTTGTCAATTACAGACCCCAACAGAAGAGGAAACAGGAAAGAATCATCAATTATAGGCCCCAACAGGGAAAAAAGGTTCACCGCATCTCCTACAAGAAATCGACTATCCCTGCAACTCAGCCAATGAGAAACTGTCATGACCCTGAACTCCTGCTTTTTTCCAATGGACTTACATTCAAAACAACCTCTCCCCGACTCCTCCTTCTCCTCCATAAAATAATGTTCATCTCCTTTGTTTGTTGGACTTGCCTACGGTTTTGTCATAGCTTGCATATCCCAAAATGTAATTCTCCGCTATTCCTGAATAAGCCCATTTTGCTGGTAATATAACTGGCTGTTTTATTTTTTTTGGTTAACAATTTCTTAGACAAGACACAGAAAGATATTACCATAAAAAACTTGATAAAACACAGACTTTATCAGAATTAAAAACTCTATTCCTCAAAAGATACCAGAAGGATTACGATTAGGCCAACTACAAAATTATTTCCAGGATCGAGCCCCGCATCGGGCTCCCGGCTCCGCGGGAAGCCTGCTTCTCCCTCTCCCACTCCCCCTGCTTGTGTTCCCTCTCTCACTGTGTCTCTCTCTGCCAAATAAGTGAAAAATCTTAAAAAAAAAATTATTTCCAAAACATCTATCTGACAAAGACTTGTAACCAGAACATAGGAAGAATCCTTACAACTCAATAATAAAAAGATAAAAGACTATAAAACAACGTGGGTAAAAGGAATGAACAGACGTTCAACAAAGCAAGATACATAAATGAGCCATGAACACAAGCAAAATTGCTATCCATTAGAAACTACAATGAAATATCAGCCAGGGTATAATTAAAAAGCCTTTCAGTACCACATGTTGCCAAAGATGTGAACTCTCTTACATTGTTGATGGAACAGCTGTTACTTTGTGAAAAGGTCTGGCAGTTTCTTACACTCACTCTATGATCCAGCAATTTTACTCCTGGGTACTGGTCCAAAAGGAATGAAAACACATGTCTACAAAAAGACCTGTACAAGAATGTTCCAAGCAGCTTATTCATAAGAGTAAAAAACTAGAAACAACTGGAAAACAAATTGATAAAGTGGTAGATTTATATAAGGGATGCTTACACTCAGGAAGGTATCAACCATCTTGAGGAAGAAGGAAAGAAAGTATAATTTGAAAGAATCTCTCCAGCTGATTCTGATATGCACTCCTTCAAGATATTCCATGTTTCAAATAATCAACTTACAAATGAGCTTTTGGAACACTTTATATGAAAACAATTTCTGATGTCTGGTCAATGGCTGACCATTGGAGAGCATTTCTTTCTTTTTTTTTTTTAAGATTTTATTTATTTATTTGAGAGAGAGAGAATGAGAAAGAGAGCACGAGAGGGGGGAGGGTCAGAGGGAGAAGCAGACCCCCCGCTGAGCAGGGAGCCCGATGCGGGACTCGATGCCGGGACTCCAGGATCATGACCTGAGCCGAAGGCAGTCGCCCAACCAACTGAGCCACCCAGGCGCCCTCCGAGAGCATTTCTAATACAGCTCTATTTTGGGGTTTTCAGCATAGGCACGCAAGTACAGGAGTGGGGAAGGTGTGGTGGTTTCCTACTTTATGGAATCAAAAGATTATATCAATATCACTTTGGTATGACTTACATGGTTTTCCTGGGCCGCATATTTGTAAATACCTTTCCAAATACAATTTTCATTTGACCAGTGTTAGCATCTGTTTACGGTGGCTGAATCCACATACTGCTAATGCTGGCAGGCCCATGTGTGTGTAGTTAGAAGGAAGAACTGGTTACCATCACCTGTAGTTTACTGTCAGATAATCAAGAACTGCTCAGCAACATAGGTTCCAGTTATAGGGCCCACAAATGTACTCTGCTAGAAAATCATTTGCAAGTAATATAATTCCTAATATAGCATAGAATATTATTAAAATCCTGACATTTTTCAAGGATCATCTAGAATACAATATAATTTTAAATTAATAGTATATATTCATACAAAGTAAAGTCCACCCAACTAACACACGTGATTAGCATCTCTAGGAAGGGAAAACAAATTAGGTGAAACTAGACTCAATTTATAGTTTTATTTGTGAAGGATATTAATAATTTTGCAAACACTTGAAAACCTTATGTTTTCATCAGCATTCTTGAAGAACTGAGGAGTTCACATGCCAGCAAGAGAAAAGGTTGAAAACTTACATAAAATGCAAGCACTTCCTAATTCTGAGACAGCCTCAATGAATGCAGATATTGCTCTTAATTTGAGTTAACAATAACTTGAGAGAAAACTGACCCTCGAGCTGTGTTTCTCTAGCTTTGCATTTCCACCCCACCCCCTACCCTGTCTCTGCCCACCCCACCCTCCACCTTGGCCGAACACCAATCTCACACGTCACTCATATATTGTAAAATTATATTATTTATGCCTTTTTAAATTACCACTGAAGCCTTCTGCCCCCAAAGATTCTGATATTCCTTGCCTTCCTCGTGTTTGAGAATCTTGATGTAAATGGACAGAATTAAGTTTTAGTGACTAAGTATGGGATCGTAATGTCTTTGCTCTATGCTTAAGAGAAGAGGGAACTTGCTGTTTCGGAAGAAGTAAGGCAGGGACAGACATTCCGATGATATTCTGAGCCAAAGCCGGATAGGCAGCAGCTGCTGGGAGGCATCTGTGGTACTGCCGCGAGCAGGTCCTGACTGCCGCGAGCAGGCTCTGCTATGGGTGGTTTGTGTGCTCCCCGTGTGACCAGCGGCCGTAGAAACAGACGGCATGACTGCCAACGGGGCTAGGAGAAATGGATCTCCTTAGGCTGATGGCCCCACTGGACGTGCTGGCTCCCAATTACCTGCTTACCGCTGGCTCGCGGGGGAGGGGGGAGGACGGACGGGACCCTCAGAAGCCGAGACCGTTGGCCACCAGGAGGGCCCACCTGCACTGCTTGCCCTCCTTAATGTGAAAGAGCAAAAGGCGTCTGACAAACAAAAGCTTTCACTTTTTCTCGAAGTCATACATCTGTTTTAAATATCGAAGGGTCCTTGTTTGTCAACAATATACTCGTCATGGTTGGACAATTATAACATTAGAGACTTATCTCGATGTCACTGAAGTTACAACAATCATTCTAAGGCTCTAAAAAAGGGAGGCACTGATTTGAACAGAATTTTATTTTAATTTAAAGACTGAGGTATTGGACGCCTGGGTGGCTCAGGTTGGTTGAGCATCTGCCTTCGGCTCAGGTCATGGGCGCAGGGTCCTGGGATCGAGCCCCCGCATCCGGCTCCCTGCTCAGTGAGGAGTCTACTTCTCCCTCTGCTCCTCCCCCTCCTCGTGCTCTCTCTTAAACGAATAAATAAAATCTTAAAAAAAAATCAAAATAAAAATAAAGACTGAGGTATTGTTAAGAAGATGAATCCTTAAGTTCTTTTGATTTCCAAAGAGTATATTTCACTATGCTTTTTCTTTTTATCATAACTTTCTGAGTTATTTCCTTAAATGCTCATACCTGACTTTTGTATTTGAATATCTTAGGTGTTACTCTTGTAGGAGGACTAAAAAATTCTGAAAAATTAGGCAAAATCATGAGATTCCCCACAATTTTTCTCAATTATTATGGTTAGTCACAAAGGGAAAATAAAATTGATTCGGGGATTAGTTCTTTTGTTATTTCCAGGTAGAAATATGAATTCTGCTTCATTAATTCTATCTATTTCTACAAAACTAAGAGACTTTGCCAAAACACTAATCAATCATTGTGGTTACTGTTATATACTTTGATATATGAACAACACCTCCAACATCAAATATTACAAATAAAGATGCATTAAAAAGATAAAATTACAAAAGAAGCATTATTTACAATCCAATTAAAAAATGGGCAGAGGACCTGAATAGACACTCTTGCAAAGAAGACATACAGATGGCTAGCAGACAATGAAAAGATATTCAACATCACTAATCAGATTAGCAGGGAAGTACAAATCAAAATCATAATGAGATGTCATCTCACACCTGTTGGAACGGCTAAAATCAAAAAGACAAGAAATCACAAGTGTCGGAGAGGATATGGAGAAAAAGAAACCCGTGCACACTATTGATGGGAATGAAAATTGGTGCAGCCACTGTGGAAAACAGTATGGAGGTTCCTCAAAAAGTTAAAAACAGAGATAACATACGATCCATTAATTTGACTACTGGGTATTTACCCAAAGAAAACAAAAACACTAATTCAAAAAGATATATGCACCTCTGTTTATTGCAGCATTATTTATAATAGCTAAGATATGGAAACAACCTGAATGTGCACTGACAGACAAATGAATAAGATGTGGGGTGTGTGTGTGTGTGTGTGTGTGTGTGTGTGTGTGTGTGTGTGTGTTTGTAATATATCACTCGGCCATAAAAAAGGATGAGATCATGCCATTTGGTACAACATGGGTGGACCAAGAGGGTATTATGCTAAGCGAAATAAGTCAGACTGAGAAAGGCAAATACCATAAGATTTCATTCATATGTGGAATCTAAAACAGCAAAATGAATAAACAAACAAAAAGCAGACTCATACCTGTAAATACAGAGAACAAACTGATGGCTGTTGCGGGGGCTGGGCAAAATGGGTGAAGGGAGTAGTAGATACGGGCTTCCGGTTATGGAATAAATAAGTCACAGGAATAAAAGGCACAGCATAAGGAATATAGTTAATGATACCGTAACAGCACTGCATGGTGACAGATGGTGGCTACGCTTGTGGTAGTCACAGCATAACGTATAAACTTGTAGAATCACTATGTTGTACATTTGAAACTAATACAACATTGTGTGCCAACTACATTCAAATAAAAACATTTTTTTCAAGATTTTATTTATTAAGAGAGAGAGCGAGCCTGAGGGGAGGGGCAGAGGCAGAGGTAGAAGCAGGCTCCCCGCTGAGCAGGGAGCTCAACGCGGGGCTCAGTCCCAGGACTTTGGGATCATGACCCAAGCCAAAGGCTGACGCTTAACCGACTGAGCCACCCAGGCGCCCTCAAATAAGAAATTTAAAAAATAAAACCAAATGTGGCATAGTCTTCTAAAAAACTTGCTTGAAAACACTGTTTTCTTTAAACGTGAATTATTTTTCCAAGAAATGTTAAAAAACTTAAATGTTACAGGATACAGTAAAGCTGTTTGTAATTTCAACTTCTATGTAATAAAATATTAAGAGAACGCATTTGTGGGGCGCCTGGTGGCTCAGTTGGTTAAAGCGACTGCCTTCGGCTCCGGTCATGATCCTGGAGTCCCAGGATTGAGTGCTCCCATCAGGCTCCTGGCTCAGCAGGGAGTCTGCTTCTCTCTCTGACCCTCCCCCCTCTCATGCTCGCTCTTTCTCTCTCTTCTTAAAGAAAAAGAAAACACATTTAAAGACAACTAAAAAAAAAAAAAAGAAGCATTGTTTGCTTTCAATTTACAAGGTTAATTCTTAGTCCAGGAGAAAAATCGAATGCATTCTTAATATTGTGCCCAAATAGTATCTTGAGACTACCAGAATTATTCAGTAAAGGGACTGCCTATTTTTCTATAATACCCCATATGTGTAAAACTTTGAACATCACACTTCTCCCTTATGAATAATTTTATAACAATTTTAAACTCAAACTTAAAGGGCCCCAAATAAGCATCCTCATCCAACAATAAAGGCTTATTCAACCAAGAAAATAAATGACGTGAAGTCAAACAAAAAAGCGCTTAGTTATAATAGTGCCTACTGTCTTCTCGGATATTCACACGCAGAATAAAAATCATTACTATGCTGTCCCCCAGGTTTTCTTTTTACATATGAATATAATCCCTGTTAAAACACACGTACATACCCTTACAGCTCCAACTACAGGGATGATAAAGTGAAACAGGGAGACTTTACTTTGTAAACACATTAATTCAAAAAGGTTTTTAGTTTGCAATCAAATGTGCTGGCCAAAATCAAACTCAGAACCTGGTGGAGAAAAGTGGATTTCTAAACATTAAATGATTATGATACAAATGGAGGTACTGACCTTGTAAGCTTGCATAAGCATGTGGATGACACCTGGTGCACCATGGCACCAGTGGACCAAGCGATCTGTTTCATTGCTTAATGATGACGGATAATTCCCAGATCGGAATCTTTTGTGGCGCACATAATCAATACTAGGTTTCACCATTTCTGTCAAGGTTTCTTGGTCCACTTTTGCTGCCGGCTTTAAAACAAATAAAAAAAACCAAAACATTTATTTTTCCTTAAGTTTTTTTTTAAATTTTGTTACGTTAGTCACCATACATTACATCATTAGTTGTTGACGTAGTGATCCACGCTTCACTGTTTGCATATAACACCCAGTGTTCCACACAGAACACGCCCTCTTTAATACCCATCACCAGGCTAACCCATCCCCCCACCCCCCTCCCCTCTAGAACCCTCAGTTTGTTTCTCAGAGTCCATCGTCTCTCATGGTTCGTCTCCCGCTCCGATTCCCCCTCTTCATTTTTCCCTTCCTTCTCCTAATGTCCTCCATGCTATTCCTTATGTTCCACAAATAAGTGAAACCATATGATAATTGACTTTCTCTGCTGGACTTATTTCACTTAGCATAAAACTCCTCCAGTCCCATCCATGTTGATGTAACAGTTGGGTATTCATCCTTCCTGATGGCTGAGTGATATTCCATTGTACAAATGGACCACATCTTCTTTATTCATTCATCTGTTGAAGGGCATCTCGGCTCTTTCCACAGTTTGGCTATTGCCGACACTGCTGCTATGAACACTGGGGTGCATATGGCCCTTCTTTTCCCTACATCTGTGTCTTTGGGGTAAATACCCAGGAGTGCAATTGCTGGGTCGTAAGGTAGCTCTATTTTTAATTTTCTGAGGCACCTCCACACTGTTTTCCAAAGTGGCTGTACCAACCAGCATTCCCACCAACAGTGTAAGAGGGTTCCCCTTTCTCCACAACCTCTCCAACATTTGTTGTTTCTTGCCTTGTCCATTTTTGCCATTCTAACTGCTGTAAGGTGGTATCTCAGTGTGGTTTTGATTTGAACTTCCCTGATGGCTAATGATGATGAACATTTTTTCATGTGTCTCTTAGCCATTTGTATGTCTTCTTTGGAGAAGGGTCCTCGACTTGCTAGCTTTGTGATTTTTGAGCATTAGTCACTCTGTTATGGGTGTGGTCGATAAAGAAAGGCTTAATTGGGGGGGACAAAAAAAGTCTGTGTACCCAGCAGGGAAGGGCACCACGGGCCAAAAGGCTGGAAGCAGGCTGAAGCACGATCTGGGGTGGAGTCTCTGCCCGCTTGACGGATCGGGGACTACTCAATTCACGCAATGTCAGGCATGACTGAGAGACAAGATCACAACCACAACAATAAACTAGTTGAAAGTTTAGAACACAACCGAAAGCAAGTTGGGGGTATGTGAATAGGACAAAGTCCCTGCCTCAGTCGGGATCCTGGAGGCCCTTTCTGCTCCCTGAAGGTTCCCCTCTATTCAAAGAGTTAACGACTCCGATGAGCAGAAGGACATGGACCGAAGAAAAATGTGGCCACTAGACAACTAACCCAGTACAAAACCACACGTAGAATGTGCTCTTAGGGCACCTGGGTGGCTCGGTTGGTTAAGCGGCTGCCTTTGGCTCAGGTCATGATCCCAGAGTCCCGGGATCGAGTCCTGCATCGGGCTCCCTGCTCAGCGGGGAGTCTGCTTCTCCCTCTCCTGCTCCCCCCTCGTGTGCTCTCTCTCTCTCTCTCTCTCAAATAAAAAAAAAAAAAAATGCGCTCTTAGCACTTCAGTGCTTGGGGTTCACGAAGCAGAGCTTAAGTATCCACGATTCAATGCAGGATCCTTATTTCAGCCTGCTTGACTTATACTAAAATTTCAGTCCCCCTTTCCTATCTGGCCGAATATTTGTATACCATAGTCACTGTATTAGTGTTTCCGAGTACCCTTCTTTACCTGCATTAGCATGTAGTAAATCCCAGCCATGCCGTGAGCCGCTCCAACATACTGCTTCCTGTGCCACTGGTATAGCAGCGGGCAGCGCTCGGCCTTCCTCTCTTCCCTCGACAGAGTCTTGCCGGACTCGATGATAGCACTGACTACCTACGGAGATAAGGAGACAGCATATGCCTAAAGAACTGACGTGTATCCTGCTTTCATCTACTTAACACTAACAATTCTATATAGATTTCTTAACCCAAAAATCTAGAAGCAGTCAGTAGCCACCCCGTTATCTTTAGTTTATAAATTAATAAATACACACAGAGAGAAATCAGAAGACGATCTCAGAAGACAAAAAGAAATTAGGAAGTCAAACCACAACGTTAAAAGTCCTTTGTGTCACAGATCGGTACCTCTGAAGCAAATGATATATTATATGTTAAAAAAAGAAGACAGCAGGAGGGGAAGAATGAAGGGAGGCGGAATCAGAGGGGGAGACGAACCACGAGAGACGATGGACTCTGAGAAACAAACTGAGGGTTCTAGAGGGGAGGGGGTGGATGGGTTAGCCCGGTGATGGGTATTAAGAAGGGCACGCATTGCATGGAGCACTGGGTGTTACACGCAAACAATGAGTCATGGAACACTACATCAAAAACTAATGATGTAATGTATGGTGATTAACATAATAATAAAAAAATAGATTTAAAGAACATTAAAAAAAGTCCTTTGTATGAACAGTTTACTAGAATCTGGAAAAACTTCCTATAAAAACTATCCTAGACTACTTAGTTGCCTTGTAACTGCAATGTTTTCTCCAAAAGACTGGCAGTACATCTTCTAGGAAAGGCTGGAGGAATTTAGCCTTATTTATGAAAGGCTAATGAAATGAGGTCTCTTGTGGCATGTAGATTTTAGTTAAGTCAAAAGAATATCATATCTGTAACGACTATGTAGCAAAGACACGATTGTTCCCTCATATCCTTTCTCCCTCCATACTTTTGGTAACAGTGCTCCAAGTTTTAGCTGGGCGTCTGGCCTCTCAGCTACAGAAAGACACGGTCCTTTGGCTAAGTTCTGGAAGTAGGATGTGAGCAGAAGTGAGGTAGACCACTTCTGGATCGTGGCCTTAAAAAAAAAAAAAAAAAAAGGAAAGGAGCTGCTTACCCTCTACTTTCTCCCCGGTCTTGAGCCGAGGGGTGCTCAATTAGCTATGGGCATGCAGATAAGGGCATGCGCCTAGGATAGGGTAGGAGACAAGAGAAGAACCCAGCTCCTTAGCCATATTCGCTGCGACTGCCTACCAGTACAGATGCTTCAGGAAAGAGAAATAAAGATTCTATCTTTTTGAAGCTGCTGTTGTTTGGTACTAGGAAAAACAGGTGAATTAATAGGCCTAAGAGGAGGACAGATTAAAAAAAAAACAAAACCTTCCTAGAAAGGAAAAAAAAAGCAGCTATTTATTGCTTTTATGAGATGCCTTAAGATTTTACTCCTAGCTAGAAGCAGAGTCCAGCCACTAACATAGCTCTGTGCTAACAGACAGGTTGGGATGGTAGAGACGACAGGATGCCCACGGGCTGACGGCAACCCCACAGTACCTCTTTAATAGCTGACTCACACACGGTGCCCGGACCGATCTCCGTGTTCAGGTAGAGTAAGGCATATAGATAACCTGCCCGTCCATAAAGCAGCTCATCAGGGAGGTCTGAATCTCGGCACACGATGGTCCTCTGGAGCTGCAAAAGTCTACCCAATAAGAAAAATTCTGTTTTCCTGGAGAAATTCCTGTGAAACTCCTCTTCCTGAAACTGTTAGTAACCCTATCACTTTAGAAACTACCTGTTATTTATTTTTAATTTAAAACTGATTCTAAGAAATACAAACAAAACTCAAACAATAAAAACTTCACCACTACACTAATTTCCCTCTCAGACAGCACATTAATAACAACACACCTTTCTGTTCAGACTATCTACCTTGATATCTAGCCTAAACCATGTAAGAGATGATACTCAATTTTGAAATAAGAATTAGAAGAAAGTGATTTCAAACTTAAAAGAAATGAAAAGAAATAGTACTAAAATGTAGTCAATGTTTGGGAATTAGCTTGACTCATTCTTTCAACAAACATCAACTGACTAGCGTGTGCCAGACACTCCACCAGACCATGGGAGTAGGCCCTGATTTCTACTTCGAAAAAGAATATAAACCAATAGGTGCAATAAAAGTTTTACACTCTCTAACTGTCCCAAAACAAAAGAACCTAAAAAATAACTTAGTTAGGACAGTGAATCTAAGGCATAGATACAAGCTAATTTTCATGCAGTGAAGGCAACCAAAAATTATTTAGGAAAAAGAGTAAGGTAACACGAAGAAACATGTCTATTTCTCCCCAGATTAAGGCAGACACAAGCTTGGATAGAAAGGAGGCATGTGATCTCGTTACGCTCAGCGTTAACACACAAACCTCCTTCACCTCTTGGAAAGATCTGTTGGCAACAGCAGATGAATTAAAAAATAATTTCCTTTTTGAATGTCTTTCTACTGTAAGACCTCGAATTGAGAATTTAGAGAAAATACTTCCAGTTTGAAAAACTCACTTAGTGATACATTCCTGGGACTCACAGTCGCTCCTGAGTTTGTGATACACCACAGCTCCTACAGCAAGGGGTCCGGCGTCTCCACAGAGGAAAGTGACCCTGCGGCCATTCAGGTTCCGAAGCGTTCTCTTTACGTAATCCAGGGATCGGAGCAGGTAGGTCTGGTCACACGTGACCCGGTACAACTGCAGGTACAAAAGGGCTATGCCTGGAAAATGCCCCCCCCGGCCCCAAAGAAAAGCATCATTACCTTTCTTTTTCCACCTTCGCGACATTGTTTTATGATCACATGAAAAACTTACATAAACTCTAAGTTTCTGAAGGGGCATCATCAAACAAGTTACATCTGATACATCTTTTAAAAACAGAAAGAGAGAAAAAAAAACCCTTCAGGGTAGAAAAGGCGTAAACCAAGTTTAAATCCATTATCTTGCTAATTGCTCTGTTACAGTGATTCAGTACCTCCTAGACAAGGTAAAATATTAAGACTTCCCACACATTCCCATTTTCTGTACGTTCATTTCAAGATTTTATTCCTTCTCCACTGTATTTTAAGCTAACTTGGATCCTCTTCTTTTTACTTCTCATATAATCATTTCCAAATTAAATCATTACTTTCTAAATTGTACACCCCTTTCTTTCTAATTCTTCTATTTCTCACAAGTTTGCAATCTTCTTTAGTGACCAAGCTATCCCAATGAACAACCAACCAGTGAGTTAGTCAACTCACTGTTTATGGAACAGCCAGATGATGCAGAGTAAGGTAACAAACACAGAAGACAGAGTTTACCACCTATGCAACCTTCCTATCTTATAGATTTTATTTATTTATTACCGAGGGAGAGAGCAGACTCTGAGCTGAGCATGAGCCCCACGTGGGGCTCAATCTCACGACCCTGAGATCACGACCTGAGCTGAAATCAAGAGTCGGGTGCTTAACCGACTGAGCCACCCAGGTGCCCCATAACCTTCCTATTTTAAAGAACAAATCCAGACACTTAAGTGAACCAGAGAGGGGTCTTTTTCTGAAAATCTACAGAGGAGGACCTATAAAGCTTCTGAAAGAGGCCTGCTATTATTCCTGGACTCCACTCTGATGGCTAAGTAAAAACAACAACAACAACAAAAAAACTGTATAAATATATACTTAATAAAATATATTACAGAGAAAGTATTGAAGAAAAGGATATGATGGTGAAAAGGCCAAACAGAACATTTATTCATGTTTGAACTGGGATTCTCTAATATTATGTTCTTTGTCTAATATCCTACTCTCACTTCTATTATTTTTCATTTTGCTTTTTAGTTTGCGTTGTTTTAATTGTTTCACGTGCGTATAACCGACACACAATATTACAGCACTTTCACGTGTACAACACACCATCTATGTTCTGCTAGGCACTTTGCTTTTTAAATTTCTCTAAATAGGTAGGGTTTTTTTTGGTCCTTTAATTCTCTACTTCAGAGTACCCTACTTCCCTTTCAAATGCTCAACATCTCTCTCTACATGTATTTGGAAAGTTCTTTTCTCATTATCCAATTCTTGAAAGTTGTTTAAGTCAGACAAATGTAAAAGTACCACATTTGTAAGCCTTGGAAAAGTATCCTTCCATATGAATTATTTATGAGGTCCTGTATTTAAGTTGTTTTTGTATTCAAGAAATTGAAATTACAAACATAGAGAAAGCAGGCTAAAAGTTAAGTACCTAGAAATTTCAAACATGCTCATTTTAAAAGGTTTACAAATAAGTACTTCATGACTGACTCAGAAATCCTTAAAAAACAGAATGATGATGTGGTCAGCCTATGAACCTTAAAACCTATAGTTATATATGTATTCAATGCTTATTTTAATTAATTAAGTAATTATTTTGGGGGGGGAGGGGCAGAGGGAGAATCTCAAGCAGGCTCCATGTCCAGCACAGGGCCCAATGTGGGGCTCAATCTCACAACCCTGAGATCAAAATCAAGAGTGGGACACTTAACTGACTGAGCCGCCCCGGCGCCCTATTTATTTTTTTAAATGTTATAGCCAGGTCTTTTTTTTAAATTAATTAATTTATTTTTAAGCAATCTCCACACCCAACGTGGGGCTCGGACTCTCAACCATGAGATCAAGAGTCGCATGCTCTTCCAACTGAGCCAGCCAGGCATCCCAGTGCTTAAATAGTTTAAAGTAAATGATAGGCAAAATATTTTTTAAAAAAGTCATCCTAACATTCTGCCCTTGAATACTTCAGTATGAATATCTAAAATATATAAAGCCAAAATAGCATTATAGCATTATAACTACCAAACTAATAATTCGTAAGTGAGACTGAGCTGTGGTATATTTTTTAGTAAATCTTTATGTCAGTTTTGGTACCAGTATCATCCTTGTTTCATAGGATAATAGGAAGTATTCCTTATTTTCTTCTTTGGAGAAATGTCTCTTCATGTCTTCTGCCCATTTTTAATTGGATAATTTGTTTATCTGGTGTTGAGTTGTGTAAATTTTTTAAAATATTTTATTTATTTATTTGACAGAGAGAGAGAGCACAAGCAGGGGGAGCAGCAGAGGAAGAGGGAGAAGCAGGCTCCCCATCAAGCAGGGAGCCCAATGCGGGGCTCGATCCCAGGACCGTGGGATCATGACCTGAGCCAAAGGCAGATGCTTAACTGACTGAGCCACCCAGGTGCCATGAGTTGTGTAAATTCTTGACATATTTTGGATACTATCCCTTTATCAGATAAGTCATTTGCAAATACCTCCCATTCAGTACGTTGTCTTTTGGTTTTGTTGACTGTTTCCTTTGCTGTGTAGAAGCTTTTTATTTTGATGTAGTCCCACAAAAAGAG
This sequence comes from Callorhinus ursinus, assembly GCF_003265705.2. Taxonomy (NCBI): domain Eukaryota; kingdom Metazoa; phylum Chordata; class Mammalia; order Carnivora; family Otariidae; genus Callorhinus; species Callorhinus ursinus. The sequence goes on from NW_027397135.1 coordinate 5,638,662, forward strand.
TAGCACTGGCATATCCTGTTCTTTGAAAGAAACTGTCTCTTAATTAGTTTATTGTTTGCTTCCCCCTAGTTTTATTAGGGTATAAGTGACAAAACTGTATATGTAAGTGTACAACAGAGTGCTTTGATATATTTATGCACTGTGAAAATATTACCACCCTCAGGTTAACAACTCCATCACCTCACATACCATTTATTTAATGTGTGTGATGAGAACACTTAAGTCCTACTCTCTTGGCAAATTACAAGTGTGCAATACAGCATCATGAACTATAGTCATAATGCTCTACGTTAGACCTAAAGAACTGGTATATCTTGTACCTGAAGGTTTGTACTCTTTGACCACCATCTCTCCCATTTTTCCCACCCCGCAACCTGTGGTAATCACCATTCAACTCTGTTTCTGTTAGTTCATTTGTTTTTTTTTTTAAGACTTCATATATATGTGAGATCATGGTTCTGTCTGGTTTATTTCACGTAGCGTAATGTCCTCTAGGACCATCCATGTTGTCACCAATGACAGGATTGTGTTCTTTCTCATGGCTGTTTCATTACATCCACATAGATGTAGGTACAGATACAGATGTACAGGTACATGTAAATATAGATAGAAATAGATAAAAAATACCACAACTTCTTTATCCATTCAACCATTGGTGGATACTAAGGTTGTTTCCGTATTTTGGCTATTGTGAATGATGCAATGAACACAGGGGTGCATGTATCTTTTCGAGTTAAGTTTTCTCCCCTTGGAAAAATACCCAGAAGTAGAATTGCTGGATCATCTGGTAGTTCTATTTTTAATTTTTTACATTTACATTCTCACCAAAAGTGTACTAGGGTTCCCCTTTCTCCACATCCTTGCCAACATTTGTCATCTCTTCTATCTTTAATTAAAAGCCATCTTAACAGGTGTGAGGTGATATCTCATTATGGTCTTGATTTGCCTTCTTTGGTCCTTGGCCCATTTTTTAAATTGGATGATGATGATGATGATCATTTTTACTATTGAGTTGTATAAATTTTTTATATATTTTGGACAATGACACTTTAGCATAAATATGGTTTGCAAACATTTTCTCCCGTTCTGTGAGCTACCTTTTTTATTAATTGCTTCCCTTGCCGTGCAGAACTTTTTAGTTTGATGTAGTCCCCCTTGTTTATTTTTTCTTTTGTTGCCTAAGCTTTGGGTATACAAATAACCATTGCCAAGACCCCTGTCAAGGAGCTTTACCCCTATGCATTCTCCTTAGAGTTTCATGGTTTCAGGCATTACATTTAAAGTCTCTAATCCATTTTGGGTTAATTTTTGAGAGTGGTATAAGATAGAGGTCCAGTTTCATTCTTTTGCATATGACTCTCCAGTTTTCCCAATATGATTTATTGAAGAGATGATTTTTCTCCACTGTGTGTTCTTGTTCCCTTTGTCAGGGATTATTAACCGTTTATGCTGGGTTTATTTCTGGGCTCTCTATTGTGTCCCATTCTGCTATGTGTCTGTTTTCATGCCAGTACCATATTGTTTTGATTACTATACCTCTGCAATATATTCTGAGATCAGAAGTGTGATACCTCCAGCTTTGTTCTTTCTGAAGACTGCTATTGTTATTCTGGTTGTTTCATAGTTCCATGCAAATTTTAGGATTTTTTCTTTCAATTTCTGTGAAAAATACCAAAAAATTTAATAGAGATTATATTATTTACAGATCTCTTTGGGAAGCATGAATATTTTAATAACATTAATACTTCCAATCCACAACAATGGGATATTGTTCCATTTATCTGCATCTTCTTCAATTCTTTTATCAATGTCCTACAATTTTTAGCATATAGGTCTTTCCCCTCCTTGATTAAATTTATTCCTAAGGACTTTTCTTTGATGCTATTATAAATGGAATTGTTTTCTTAATTTCTTTCTCTAATAGTTTACTGTTAGTCTATAGAAACACAACTGACTTTTGTATATTAATTTTGTACTGAATTTGTTCATCAGTTTTAACAATTTTTTGGTAGGATCTTTAGGGTTTTCTGTATACAAGATCATGTTACCTGCAAACAGAAACGATTTCACTTTTTCTTTCTGATCTGGATAGCTTCGATTTCTTTTTCTTCCCTAACTGCTCCGGGTACATGTATATATTTGGTATTTCCTCTTGATGAACTAACGCCTTTATCATTACATAATAACCATCTTTGTCTCTTGTTAAAGTTTTTGAAGTTGAAGTGTATTTCTTCATAAGTATATCCACCCCTGCTCTATTTTGGTTTTCATTTGCATCAAATGTTATTTTTCCCATCTCTTCACTTTCAGCTCTTTCACTTTCGGCAGTCCATTAAAGCTGACGTGAGTCTCTTGTAAGCAGCATATAGTTAGGTCTTGCTTTTTATCCATTCAATTACTCTATTTCTTTTGGTTTGATAACCGATTTAAAGTACTTACTAATATGTAAGGTCTTACACGTCATTTTATTCGTATTCTGGCTATTTTATATTTTCTTTCTTCCTCTTTTGCTGTCTTCCCTTGTAATCTGATGATTCTCTGTATTGGTACACTTTGGTTCCTTTTTAAAAATTGCTTGAACACTACTATAAGTTTTTCCCTTATGGTTTCTATAACATATAACATTCTATTTTCAGCTGATAAGCTAACTCTGACCTCATACAAAAACTCTACTCCCTTCAACATTTTGTTTCTAATGTCACAATTTACATATTCTATATTGTATATGCGTTTAAAAATGCCATAGCTATAGTATGACTAATATTTTTGTCCTTTAACTTTTGTGGTAAAGTGATCTACATTATTACAGTGCCTGAGTTTGACTATACACTTGCTTTATCAGTGTTTTATATTTTCATGTTTGCATCCTTTCATTTCAACATAAAGAACTAATTTCAGCATTTCCTGGAAGGCAGGTCTTGTGGTAATGAACTCCCTCAGCTTTTGTTTGTCTGTGGAAATCTTTGTCTCTCCTTCATTTTGGAAGGACAGCTTTGCTGGGTATAGTATTTTTACTTGGTATTTTTATCCTTTAAGGACCAAATATATCAACCTACTCTCCTCCCAGCCTATAAGGTTTTTGCTGAGAAATCCACTGATAGGTTGATGGGTGTTCCTTTGACATAAGGAGTTTTTTGTCTCTTGCTGCTTTCAAAATTACAAAATTATCTGTGTCTTTGATTTTAGACATTTTATTATAATGTGTCTCAGTGAAGTACTCTTTGGGTTGAAAATATATGGGAATTACAGGCTTCATTAACTTTGATGCTCATTTCTCTCCACAGATTTGGAAAACTGTCAGCCATTATTTCTTCAAATAAGCTTTCTGTCTTTTCTCCCTCTTTGTCCTTCGGTGATTCCTCTAATGCATATGCATTGTTTCACTTGATGATATCCCATAATTCACATAGGCTTTCTTCACTTTTTCTTCATTCTTTTTACTTTTTTCTCCTCTGACTTTATAATTATAAATTACGTGTCTTCAAGTTCACAGAGTCTTTTGTTCTGTTTCTTTCTACTGCTGATGCTTTCTATTGCATTATTTTCATTTCATTCATTGTATTCTTCAGCTCCCCAATTACTCTTTGGTTCTTTTGTTGTTTTGTTTTGTTTTTATGATTTCTATCTCTCTGTTAAACTTCTTGTTTTATATATTGTTTTCCTGATTTTGCTGGGGTGTCTTTCTGTGTTTTCTGGAAGCTCACCGAGCTTCTTCAAAACAACTAATTTGAATTGTTTCTCAAGCAAATTGTAGATCTCCATTTCTTTTGGAGTAGTTACTAGAATATTATTTTGTTCCTTTACTGGTATTATTTCTTTGATTTTTCATGTTTCTTTAAGCCTTACATTGCCGTCTTAGCATTTGAAGAACTACTCACCTCCTCCAGTCTTTACTAACTGCCTTCGGGGGGAAAAATGCCTTCTGTCAGCCCTGCTAGGGATTCTGAGGCTTTATCATACCTTCTCTACGAATATGCCTACTCCAAACTTCTTGTCCCCTCTTAGGAGTGAATTCTTATGATTGTATGCCTTCTCCTAATTCCACGAAGCCAGGCTACATGCTATGAGTCTCCTGTTTGCTTTCCCTACAGCAGTGCTAAATGCCCAAGTTTGTATGTTCTCTTTCACTTCAACAGGGTTGAGCTGGCTTTCTACTTATTCTAACTGTCCTCAAAGACTTGTACTCTGCAGTTATAGGGTGGAGCACCATGTGGGTAAGGAGAATGAAATGTCAGAGATGCCCGTGGGTCCGATGGGGGGATTCACAGGTCAAGTGTTCCCATCAGCTAGTGGCCAGGCTTCCTAATGGAGTGTGTGATTAGTAAGATCTGTGTTCCTTGTTGAGTTCTGAACACTGGCCGTTATGCTCCCAGTCTCTCCCTGCCCCTCAGTCATAGAGATCACCCCTGTATTCTGAAAGAGTGAGAGAGAAGCGTCTTTGACAGCATCCTTCACAGCTGGGGAAGTAGGAGCCTCACTCACATGCTCTCACTCTTCCCTGGGGGACAACCTGCAGGCCGAGTTCGTCTTTTCGCACTGAGCTGTGTCACCTTGGAAATGGGGTGACATGGCAAATGTGAAACTGTTCTGCTTACTCTCTTCAGTGTTCCCAATCTCAAGATTTTTTTGTCCTCCCAGTGGTGTGCTGGAAGTTCTCTCCTGGATTCCTGGGTCCCACAAAGGTACTCTCACCTGTGTGTGATTGCCACCATCAGTGTTCTTTGGGGTAAAGATGGTAGAAAACTCCTGTTCCACCAGCTTGCTGATGCCACTCTCCTTGGATTTCCTGTTCTTCCAAGGTTTGGTAAAATTTCCCAGTGAAATTTTGGGGGTAGATCTTGAACAACATTCTCAAGTTTTTATTTGGAAGTTTGTCTATTTAGACATTACACCTCTCCTGGGGTGAGGTTTGGTAGATTACGTATTCACAGAGAATTATCCATTTCATTTACATTGTGAAATAAATTTATACATGGTGAAAAGGAGTGTGGCTTCTAAAATTTCCTGTTTCAATGGTTTATCCACCTCATTTATAATGTTTCTGTACCTGCTTCCCCTATCTGCAAACTTCTGTTTGGATCTTAATTATATAATTAAAAGTAATCAATGTCACTATAAGTTTGTGCCTACGTTCCCTCAATCATATCTTGGATATGGTCCTCTACTACAGGGTTGGCCACCTCCCCTTTTCTTGTAAAGGGCCAGATGGCAACTTTATGTTACTCTTTAATGTCCCCATTCAGTCTCATTGCATACTCTTCTGTTTATCTCAAAATTCTTTAGAATAAAAAAAAAAAGAATATAAATATATACTAGCAATAAGTGAAAGCTCTGGCTGCTGCACATTGTCATCAGGAATTGGTATTGTCAGCGTTTTGGAGTTTGTCAATTCCCTAATAACATACGATGTTGAACATCTTTTCATATACTTACTTCACATCTGTATTATCTTTTTTGGTGAGGGCCTTTTAGATATGTTGTGATTTTGTAGTTTACCTCACACAAACTTTGTACATATTTTGTTACATTCATACCTAACCATTTCATTTGGGGCAGACTGCTAATATGAATGGTATTGTGTTTTTTTTTTTTTAATGGACTGCTTCATGAATGTGTGTGTCATCCCTGCGCAGGGGCCATGCTAATCTTCTCTGTATCGTTCCAACTTTAGTATATGTGCTGCCAAAATGATCACAAATGGCATTGTTTTTAATTTCAAATTCCACTTACTCATTGCAGTTACATAGGAAAGTGACTCACTTTTCTATATTAACCTCATATCCTGTAACCTTGCAATAACTGCTTGACTTTTTTTTGGTATTTCTGATTTTCTGCATAGAATGATCATGTCATCTGCAAAGACAGTTTTATTTCTTCCTTCCCAATTTGTATACCTTTTTATTTCCTTTTACAGTCTTATTGCATTAGTTAGAACTTCTGGTACAATGATGAAAGTGGTTGTGAGAGAGAACCTTCTTGTCTTGTTGCTGACCTTAGCAGGAAAGTTTCAAGCGTCTTATCATTAAATAGGATGTTAGTTTTAGGCTCTTTGTGGATGTTCTTCACTAAATAGAAGAACTATTCCTAAGTTTCTAGAGATTTCCTATCAAGAATAGGTGGTAGATTTTGTCAAATGTTTTTCTGCATTTATTGATATGATGATGTGATTTTTCTTATTTAATCCCACTCCACTCTCATATCACACTGTATCATTTCAAGGATAGAGCCAGCACCTCATAATAACAAAATATTCCTAATTCCTCCCTCTCGTCCCTTGTATCTCGATGTCATTCAATTTACTTATATATATTACACACATTTAAGCATATATATCATATAAACATGCATGATTGAGTAATGTTATTATTTTGAACAAATATTTTACACAAATGTTATTTTGAACATAGAGTTTGACCCATTAGAGTAATTAAGAATAAAAAAATAAAAATTATTATTCCACTTTCACTTATTCATTCTCTGATGTTCTTTTCTTTATGTAGATCCAAGTTTCTGACCTATATCATTTCCTTCTCAAAATAACTTGTTTCAACATTCTTGCAGGTAGGTCTACTGGCAATAAATTCCCTTAATTTTTGTTTGAGGTTTTTATTTTTCACTAACTTTGTAAGGCTAACCGAGGAGGTTACAGAATTCTAGGACCCTGATTCTTTCCTCTCAGTATTTTATATACGTCACTCCACCCTCATCTTGCTTACATGGTTGCTGAAAAGAAGTCTGGTGTAATTCTTATTTTTGCTCTGCTATAAGTAGGACATTTTTTTCCCTTCCGTCTTTGAAGATTATTTATGGTTTTATGAAGTTTGAGTATAATAGGCCTATGTGAAGTTTTTTATTTTTGGTCTACCTGTGGAGGTTTTTTTTTTTGGTTGGAGGGCATCTATCCTATTTGGTGTTCTCTGAGCTTCCTGGATTTATGGTCTGGTGTCTGATGTTAATTTCTAGAAACTGTCAGTCACTATAGCTTTAAATATTGCTCCTGTTTTTTTCTCTGTTCCTTCTCCTTCTGATATTCCCATTTCATATATGTTATGCCTTTTGTCACTGTCCCACAGTACTTGAATATTCTCTATTGGATATTTTTTAGACTTTTTTTCAATTTCATTTTCAGTTTTGGAAGTTTCTATGTCATTCTCAAGGTCACTAATTCTTTCCTTAATTGTGTCTTGTCTATAATAAACCTATCAAAGGAATTCTTCATTTCTGTTATAGTACATTTGATTTCTAAGCATTTCTGTTTTATTCTTTCTTAGAATTTCCATCTCTCCTAGGGTTTCAAAGATGGCGGTGGAGTAGGCAGACCCTAGACTTGCCTCACCTGAAAAATACAACTAGGTAACTATTGAATCATCCTGAACACCTCAGAAATCAACCTGAAGACTGAAGGAACCAACTCCAAAACTAAGGGAAGAAAAGAGGCCACATCGAAGAGGTAGGAAGCACAGAGACATGGTTTAGGGGAGAAACCGATCATGAGTGTTGTGGGAGGGAGGGAGCAGAGGCGGCAGAGAAGGGCAAGAGAGAGGAGCACACAGGGGGACGGACAAAAAACATTTCCCCAAAGCCACTGACTTGGAAAATGAGAGGGGCTAAATTTCGTGAGTTCTTGCAATCAGCAGGGCTTAAAACCTGTTGTTTTAGAGGTCAGCGGACTTGGCTGCAATAGAGCCCAGAGGGCACTGTCCAAATCCTGGAAGGAAGACAAGCAAACAACCTGAGGGACAGACAGCATGGAAACGGATCTGAAGAGTGTCTGGGGCACACAGTGGAGAGATTATTTGCTCTTCTTGGAACATGCCCCTGAAGAGCTGTATTTAAGCGGATGCCTCTCCAGGAACAAAGGAGCTAGCTGGTGCCATTTCTCTCTCCTGACCTGAAGCATAAAGGGAGTCACTTGTAGGAAGCAGTGCAGTGGCAAACACTGGCTGCCTAACTTTTTGCACCAAGAAGCCCTACCCCCCTGTGCTCTGGTGAGACTGCCCTTCCAGTCACACTTCCTTCAGTCCCAGTGCAGAGGGTCCTTCCTCCAAAGACCAGCAAAAACTCATGCCCACATCACGTCTCCCAAACAGGGAGTTCCGCAGGGCCTCAGTTCCAGTGGAGGTAGTGACAGGCTTCATTTCAAAAGCAGAAGAGCACGCCTAGTTAAAACTTGCCACATTCAGGCCAGGCACCAAACACTGCTCACAGCAGGCAAGGACAGCCTCTGCAAGCGACTGGTCTGAAGGACAGAGAAGCCATAAACATCAGTACAGTGCATGCAGCACACACCAGACACACTCCCTGAAGTGCCAGGCCTTGGGCACTACATGAACACTTTTCATAAGGCCATTACATTCAGGAGCATGAAACATAAATGGCTTTTCTAACACAGAGAAGAAGGCAGAGATTTAGACAAAATGCGAAGACAGAAGAATTTGTCACAAATGAACAAGATAAGGCCATGGCCAGAGATCTAAGTGAAACAGATATAAGTAACATGCCTGATGGAGAATTTAAAGCAATGATTATAAGGATACTCACTGGGCTTGGGGCAAAGCACAGAAGACATCAGTGAGATCCTTACCATAGAGACAAAAGTTAAAAAAGAATCAATCAGAGATGAAGAGTGCAATAAAAGAGATCAGAAACACAATTAAGAAATAAACAGCAGGCTGGAAGAAGTAGAGGAACAAACTAATGACCCAGAAGACAATGTAACGGAAAGAAATGAAGCTGCATGAAAGAGAAAAAGGAGAATTATGCAACATGAGAATAGATTTAGGGACCTCAGTAACTCCATCAAATGTAGTAATATCTTTATTATAGGGGTCCCAGAAGAAGAAGAGAGAGAAAAGGGGAAAGAAAATTTATTTGAAAAAATAATAGCTGAAAACGTCCCTAAATTGGGGTAGAAAACAGAAAGCCAGATACAGGAGGCACAGAGAACCCTGAGCAAAATCAACAAAAGAAGGTCAATACCAAGACACACTGTAACTATATTTGCAAAACATATTGATAAAGAAAAAAATCTTAAAAGCAGCGAGACAAAAAAAGTCTTTGACTTACAAGGGAAACCCCATAAGGCTAGCAGGAGATTTTTTTTCAACAGAAACATGGCAAGCCAGATGGGAGTGGAATGATACATTCAACATGCTGAATGGGAAAAGTATGCAGCCAGGAATACTCTATCAAGCAAAGCTATCATTCAGACTAGAAGGAGAGATAAAGAGTTTTCCAGACAAAAACTAAAACCACTAAACCAGCCCTGCAAGAAACATTAAAGGGGACTTTTTGAGTGGAAAGGAGAGACCAAAATTGAAAAATACAAGAAAAGATTAGAAAAAAAATCTCTAGAAAGAATGACAAAACAATAAAATGGCACTAAATACATTATCTATCAATAATTACTCTGAATATTTGTAAATGGACTAAATGCTCCAATCCACAGACACAGAGTAACAGAATGCATTAAAAAGAAAAAACAAGACTCATCATATGCTGCCTACAAAAGACTGACTTTATTTTATTTAAATTCAAGTAGCCAACATATAGTACATAATTAGTTGTTGATGTAGTGTTCAATGATTCATCAGTTGCGTATAACACCCAGTGCTCATCACATCACGTGCCCTCCTTAATGCCCATCACCCAGTTACCCCATCCCCCACCCACCTCCCTTTCCACAACCCTCAGTTTGGTTCCCGGAGTCCAGAGTCTCTCATGGTCTGTCTCCCTCTCTGATTTCTTCCCATTCAGTTTTCCCTCCCTTCCCCTATGATCCTCTGCACTAATTCTTATATTCCACATATAAGTGGAACCATATAATTGAAAGGACTCACTTTAGACCTAAAGTGACATGTACATTGAAAGTGAAGGGACGGAAAGTGAAGGGACGGAGAAATATTTATAATGCAAAGAGATGACAAAAGAAAGCCAGAGTTAGCAATATTTATATCAAACTAGATTTTAAACCCAAGACTGTAATAAGAGACAAAGAAGAACACTATAGGGTAGGAGTTAAGGTGGCAAAAGATTAGGGGGACCCTAAGCTTGTGTCGTCCCTCAGACACAGCTAGATATTTATCAAATCATTCTGAACACCCAAGAAATCAGTCAGAAGTCTGAGAGAACGAAAACTGCAAGTCTACAAGCAGAAAAGCGACCATCTTTTGGAGGTTAGGAGGTGCGGAGAGTTGAACTGGGAGAGATAAAGCTATGGAAACAGTGGCAGGGAGGAAGCCTACTCGCAGAAGCTACCACAAAGCATTATAAGCAAAATCTGAACTTTCAGAAGTCTGCTACAGTGGGGAACATGCCAGGATCAAAGGTGCTCAGGTGTGAAGTGGGGCAGAATCCCAGGTGTGACACCGTGGTCTGAGGATCCCTTGGTTTGCAAGAACGGGTGGCGCCTAAGTGCTGCATTGTTCCCAGGCACTGGAGTATGGCAGCCAGCTGAGAACAGCGAGTGTTGGTGCCAGTTTTCTGCTCTGTTTTGGACATAAATTTAGAAAGGCTGGATGGTTGTGTGACCACTTTCCTGGCATGGCCCAGCAAATGGCAAAAGCATGGTGACACCCTTCCCTGGAGGAACAGTATGGATCTGCGCTAGAGAAGTCGATAAAATTTGGAGTTTTGAAACTCAGTTTTGCACCTGAGGAAAAAAAACCTCAGACACAGGCAAGGTGAATGTAGGGTTCTGATGAAAACAGAGGACACAAGAGTGATTGACTGTTCTTCTGTGAGGCCTCACTGAAGAGTGTGGGCATGAACTTTCACCTCCCAGGCTAGAAAGTGGGATACTGCCATATTCATCCTACCCATCAGTGCTGAAAGCCTTCAGGGAGGAAAACAGCACCACCAAGTGGAGGCCGGAGCTGCTTACACCAAGCCCTGCACCCCGTGCCCTGGAGGTGCATTTCCACTGAAACAAGTCAGCCTGAGAATCAGCAGAGCCGACCTCTCCTCCAGAAGACCAGCACGAACAACTTGCTCGCACTAAGCTTCCTGATCATAGAGTGCAGACACCTGCAGATGGGAAGTGAGAAATGCAGAACCATGTATCATGCTAATGGGCATCAAAAGAAAGCTGGGAGTAGCCATACTTATATCAGACAAAATCGACTTTAAAATAAAAACTGTAACAAGAGACGAAGAAGGGCAGTATATCATAATGAAGGGATCTATATCCATCAAGAAGATCTAACAATTATAAATATTTATGCCCCCAACTTGGAACATCCAAATATGTAAAACAATTAATAATAAACATAAAGAAACTCATTGATAACAATACAATAAAAGGAGACTTTAACACCCCACTAACAGCAATGGACACCTCATCTAAGCAGAAAATCAACAAAGAAACAATGGCTTTGAATAACACGCTGGATCAGATGAACTTAATAGATATTTTCAGAACATTTCATCCTAAAGCAGCAGAATACACATTCTTTGAGTTTACATGGAACATTCTCCAGAACAGATCATATACAGGGTCACAAATCAACCCTCAACAAGTACAAAAATACTGAGATCATATCATGCATATTTTCAGACCACAATGCTATGAAACTAGAAGTCAATCACAAGAAAAAAACTGGAAAGACCACAAATACATGGAGGTTAAAGAACATCCTATTAAAAAATGAATGGCTTAACCAGGATATTAAAGAAAGAATAAAAAAAATATATGGAAGCAAATGAAAATGAAAAGACATTTAAAAACCTTTGGGACGCAGCAAAGACTAAGAGAGAAGTATATTGCAATACAGGCATACCTCAAGAAGCAAGAAAAATCTCAAATATACACAAAAAAACCTTACACTTAAAGGAACTAGAAAAGGAATAGCAAATAAAGCCTAAAGCCAGCAAAAGGGAAATAATAAACATGAGTGCAGAAATAAATGATATAGAAACAAAAAAAAATCAGTAGAACAATTTAACAAGAGCTGGTTCCTCGAGAGAATTAATAAGATTGATAAACCCCTAGCCAGACTTATCAGAAAGAAAAGAGAAAGGACCCAAATACATGAAATCATGAATGAAAGCAGAGAGATCATAACTAACAACACAGAAATACAAACAATTATAAGAGAATACTATGAAAAATCATATGCCAACAAACTAGGCAACCTGGAAGAAATGGACAAAGTCCTAGAAACCTACAAACTACCAAATCTAAAACAGGAAGAAATAGAAAATTTGAACAGATCAATAACCAGCAAAGAAACTGAATCAGTCACCAAAAAATCTCCCAACACACAAAGTCTTGGGCCAGACAGATTCCCAGGGGAATTCTACCAAACATTTAAATGTGAATACTCAAACTGTTCCCAAAAACAGAAATGGAAGGAAAAGTTCCATTCATTCTATGAAGCCAGCACTACCTTGATCCCAAAACCAAAGACACTAAAAAGAATTACAGACCAATATTCCTGATGAACATGGATACAAAAATTCTCAACAAGATACTAGCACATCAAATCCAACAGTACATTAAAAGAATTATTCACCAAGATCAAGTGGGATTTATTCCTGGGCTGCAGAGGTGGTTCAATATTCGCAAATCAGTCAACACAATACACCTCATTAATAAAAGGATGAGAACTATGTGATCCTGTCAATAGATGCAGAAGAAGCATTTGACAAAATGCAGCATCCATTCTGGATAAAAACTCTCAACAAAGTAGGGATAGATGGAACATACCCCACCATCATAAAGGCCATATACGAAAGACTCATAGCTAATATTATCCTCAATGGGGAAAAACTGAGAGCTTTTCCCCTACTGTCAGGAACAAGAGAGGGATTTCCACTGTCCCCATTACTATTTAACATAGGACTGGCAGTCTAAGCCTCAGCAATCAGAAAACAAAAATAAAAAGCATCCAAATTGCAAGGAAAAAGTCAAACTTTCACTCTTGGCAGATGACATAGAGAAAATCTATGTAGAAAATCCAAAAGACGGGGAACCTGGGTGGCTCAGTTGGTTAAGCCTCTGCCTTCAGCTCGGGTCATGATCCTGGAGTCCTGGGATCGAGCTCCCTGCTCAGCGGAGTCTGCTTCTCCCTCTCACTCTGTGCACAGACTTGCCCTCTCTCTCTCTCAAATAAATAAAGTCTTAAAAAAAAAAAAGAAAAAGAAAATCTGAAAGACTCCACCAAAAAATCACTAGAACTAATATGTGCATTCATCAGTATTGCAGAATATAAAATCAATGTGCACAAATCTATTGCATTTCTATACACCAATATCAAAGCAGCAGAAAAAGAAATCAGGGAATCGATCCCATGTGTAATGCCCCCCCCCAAATAAGATACCTAGGAATAAACCTAAGTAAAGTGATAAAAAATTTGTATTCTGAAAACTATAGATCACTTATGAAATAAATTGAAAAGGACACAAAGAAATGGAAAGCTTTCCATGCTCAGGGACTGGAAGAACAAACATTGTTAAAATGTTTTGGCTATGCTACCCAAAGCAATCTACATACCACCAGCATTTCTCACGGAGCTAGAATAAAATATTAAAATGTGTATGGAACCAGAAAAGACCCCAAATAGCCAAAGCAATTCTGATAAAAACAAAACTGGAGATATCACTTATTCCAGATTTCATGCTATTTTACAAAGCTGCAATCATAAAGACAGTATGGTACTGGCACAAAATCAGACACATAGATCAATGGGACAGATAGAGAAACCAGAAATGGACCCACAGCTATATGGTCAATTAATCTTTGCCAGAGCAGGAAAGAAGATCCGATGGGAAAAATTCTGTTCAACAAATGGTGTTGGGAAAACAGGACAGCCACATTCAAAGGAACGAAACTGGACCACTTTCTTACACCATACACAAAAATAAATTAAAAATGGATGGAACACCTAAATGTGAGACAGGAAATCATCAAAATCCTAGAGGAAAGCACAGGCAGAAACCTCTCTGAGCTCAGCCATAGCAACTTATTTATTAGACACGTTGCCGGAGGCAAGGGAAACAAAAGCAAAAATGAATTATTAGGATTCATCAAGATATAACCTTCTGCACAGCAAAGGAAACAATCAACAAAATTAAAAGGCAGCTGGCGAAATGGGAGAAGATATTTGCAAATGATATATCTGATAAGGCGTTAGTATCCAAAACCTATAAAGAGCTTATCAAACTCAACATCCAAAAAACAAATATTCCAGTTAAGAAATAGGGAGAAGACAGGGTGCCTGGGTGGCACATTCGCTTAAGTGTCCAACTTTCAGTTTTGGCTCAGGTTGTGGTCTCAGGGTTGTGAGATCAAGCCCTGTTTCAGGCTCTGTGTTCAGCTTGGATTCTGCTTCAGATTCTCTCTCCCTCTCCCTCTGCCCCTCCTGCTCCTGCTCTCTCTCTCTCTAAGTTAAAAAAAAAAAAAGAAAAGAAGAAAAGAAAGAAAAAGAAAAAAATGGGCAGAAGACATGAACAGACAGTTTTCCAAAGAAGACATCCAGATGGCTTACAGACATGAAAACATGCTCAACATCACTCATCAACAGGGAACTATAATCAAAACTATGATGAGATACTACCTCACACCTGTCAGAATGACTAAAATTAACAACACAGGAAACAACAAATGTTGGTGAGAACGCGGAGAAAGGGGAACCCTCTTGCACTGCTGGTGGGAATGCAAACTGGCACAGCCAATCTGAACAGTTTGAAGGTTCCTTAAAAAGTTAAAAATAGAAGTACCCCTACGAGGCAGTAATTATACTACTAGGTATTTACCCAAAGGATACAAAAATACAGATTTGAAAGGGCACATGCACCCCAATATTTATGGCAGCATTATCAACAATAGCCAAACTATGGAAAGAGCCCAAATGTCCATCATTTGATGAATGGATAAAGAAGGTGTGAGTTATATGTAAAATGGAAAAAAATATTATTCAGCCATCAAAAAGAATGAAATCTTGCCATTTGCAACAATGTGGATGGAGCTCCAGTGTATTATTCTAAGTGAAACAGGTCAGAGAAAGACAAATACCATAGGATCTCACTCATATATGGAATTCAAGTAAGAAAACATAAACATATGGGACAGGGCAAGAAAAAAAGGTGAGAGTGAAACAAGTCATAAATGACTCTTAACAATAGAGAACAAACTGAGGGTTGATGGAGGAAAGAGCGCAGGATGGGCTAGACAGGTGATGGAGATTAAAGGGGGCAATTGTTGTGATGATCACTGGTTGTTGTATGTAAGTGAATGAATCAGTGAATTCTACTCCATAAACCAATATTGCACTGTATGTTCATTAAGACTGAAATTGAAAGAAAAAAAAAAGAAGGGGACTATATAATCATAAAGGGGACAATCCAATAAGAAGATATAATAATTGTAAATATTTATACACCCAACATGGGAGCACCCAAATATATAAAACAATTTTTCACGTATTAGATCACACAACAGGCTTCAATAAACACAAAAAGACTGAAGTCATACCATGCCCCTTTTCTGACCACAACACTATGACACTAGAAGTGAACAAGAAGAAAAAAATCTTGAATGACCATAAATACATGGAGGTTAAACAACATGCTACTAAGCAATGAATGAGTGAACCAGGAAATCAAAGAAGTACATGGGGGGGGGGGTGCC
This sequence comes from Callorhinus ursinus, assembly GCF_003265705.2. Taxonomy (NCBI): domain Eukaryota; kingdom Metazoa; phylum Chordata; class Mammalia; order Carnivora; family Otariidae; genus Callorhinus; species Callorhinus ursinus. Next base: position 5,654,290 of record NW_027397135.1, read on the forward strand.
TGGGTGGCTCAGTCGGTTAAGTGTCTACCTTCAGCTCAGGTCATGATCCCAGGGTCCTGGGATCGAGCCCTGCATCAGGCTCCCTGTTCAGTGGAAAAACTGCTTCTCCCTCTCCCCACCCCCACTTGTGCTCTTTCTCACTATTTCTCTCTCTCTCAATAAATAAATAAAATCTTAAAAAACAAAACAAAACAAAGAAGTAATGGAATCAAATGAAAATTAAAACATAACAGTCCAAAACCTTTAAGATGCAGCAAAAGCTGTCCTAAGAGAGAAGTGTATAGCAATATATGTCTACCTCAAGAACGAAGAAAAATCTCAAAGAAACAACATAACCTAACTGAAGGAGCTAGAAAAAGAACAACAAACGAAGCCTAAAGCCAGCAGAATAAAGGAAATAATAAAGATGTGAGCAGAAATAAATGATATAGAAACTAAACACCAACAACAAAAAACAAGAGTTCTTTGAAAATATTAATAAAGTTGATAAACCCCTAGCCAAACTTATCAAAAAGAAAAGAGAAAGGATCCAAATAAATAAAATCAGAAATGAGAGAGGACAAATAACAACCAATACCACAGAAATACAAACTATTATGAAATGTATATGCCAAAAAAAATGAACAACCTGGGAGAAACGGATACATTTCTAGAAACACATAAACTACCAAAGCTGAAACAGGAAGAAATAGAAAATATGAACAGACCAATAACCAGCAGAGAAATTGAATCAGTAATCAAAAATCTCCTAACAAATAGAAGTCTAGGACCAGGTGGTTTCATAGGAGAATTTTGCCCAACTTTTAAAGAAGAGTTAATACTTATTCTTCTCAAACTATTCCAAAAAATAGAAATGGAAGGAGAACTTCCAACTTCATCTTGTGAGGCCGGCAATACCCTGCTACCAAAGCCAGGTAAGAATTCCACTAAAAAAGAGAACTATAGGCCAATATCCCTGATGAGAATGGATACAGAAATTCTCAATAAAATAGGAGCCGACCTAATCCAACAAAATCCATTCACCGATTCATCCAATCCGACCTAATCCATTCACCACCATCAAGCTGGATTTATTCCTGGCTTGTAAGGGTGGTTGAATATTTACAAATAAATCAGCATGATACATCACATTAATAAAAGAAAGGATAAGAACCATTGGATCTTCTGCAGAACAAGCATTTGACAAAGTACATCCATGCATGATAAAAACCCTCAGCAAAGTAGTTTTAGAGGGAACATACCTCAAGATAATAAAGGCCATCTATGGAAAACCCACTGCTAATATCATCCACAATGGGGAAAAACTGAGAGCGTTTCCTTAATGGTCAGGAACAAGGCAAGGACGTCCACTCTCACCACTGTTATTTATAACAGTACTGGAAATCCTAGCCACAGTAATTAGATAAGAAAAAGAAATAAAAGGCAACCAAATTGGCAAGGAAGAAGACAGACTTTCGCTATTTCCAGATGACATGATACTTTATATAGAAAATCCAAAAGACTCCACCAAAAAATTGCTCAAACTGACACAAGAATTCAGTAAAGTTGTAGGATACATAATAAACGTACAGAAATCTGTTGCATTTCTACACACCAATAATGACGCAGCAGAAAGAGAAATTAAGGAATGAATCCCATTTACAGTTTACACCAAACATAATAAGATACCTAGGAATAAACCTAACCAAAAAGGTGAAAGATGTGTACTCTGAAAACTATAAAACACTGATGAAATAAAGTGAATATGACACAAAGAAATGGAAAGATATTTCATGTTCATAGATTGGAAGAACAAAGTGTTAAAATGTCTATACTACCCAAAGCAATCTACACATTTAATGCAATCTCTATCAAAATGACAACAGTATTTTTCAGAGCTAGAACAAACAATCCTAAAATTTGTATGGAATCACGAAAGACCCTGAATAGCCAAAGTGACCTTAAAAAAGAAAAGCAAAGCTGGAGGCATCACAATTCAATTCAACTTATATTACAAAGCTGTAGTAATCAAAACAGAATGATACTGACACAAAAACAGACACACAGATCATTGGAACAGAATGGAAAACCCAGAAATGAACCCACAGCTATATGGTCAATTAATCCTTGACAAAGCGGAGAAGAATGTCCAATGGGAAAAAGACCGTTCAACAAAGGGTGCTTGGAAGACTGGATAGCAACAAACCAAAGAATAAAACCAGACCATTTTCTTACATCATACACAAAAATAAATTCAAAATCAATGAAAGACCTAAATGTGAGAGCTGAAACCGTAAGAATCCCAGAAGAGAATATAGGCAGTAAGTCGTGTGACATCAGCCATAGCAACTTCTTTTTAGGTATGTCTCCTGAAGCAAGGACAAAAGCAAAAATTAACTACTGGGACTACATCAAAATAAAAAGCTTCTGCACAGCAAAGGAAACAATCAACAAAACTAAAATGCAACCAATGGAATGGAAGAAGATACTTTCAAATGACATATGTGATAAAGGGCTAGTGTCCAAAATATATAAGGAATTTATAAAACTCAACACCAAAAAGACAAACAATCCAATTAAAACATGGGCAGATTTTTGATAACAATGTGGGGGGGGGCGCAGAGATCCCAGCAGAAACATGAACAGACATTTCTCCAAAGAAGACATCCAGATGGCCAACAAACACATGAAAAGATGTTCAACGTCACTGATCATCAGGCAAATGCAAATCAAAACTATGAGATACCACCTCACACCTGTCAGAACGGATAAAATCAATAACACAAGAGACAACAGATGCTGGTGAGGATGTGGAGAAAGGGCAACCCTCTTGCACTACTGGTGGGAAAGCAAACTGGCACAGCCAATCTGGAGAACAGTATGTAGGTTCCTTAAGAAGTTAAAAATAGAGCTACCCTACGACCCAGCAATTGCACTACTAGGTATTTACCCCCAAGATACAGAAATACTAATTCAAAGGGATACATGCACCCCAATGCTTACAGCAGTATTATCTATAATAGCCAAAGTATGGACACAGCCCAAGTGGCCATCGACTGATGAATAAAGAAGATGTGGTACACATATATACAAAGGAATGTTACTCAGCCATAAGAAGGAATGAGATCTTGCCACTTGCATTGACATGGATGCAGCTAGAGGGTATTATGTTAAGCAAAATAAGTCAGAGAAAAACAAATATCATATGATTTCACTCATATGTGCAATTTAGCAAAAACAAACAAAGCAAACAAAGAAACGGACTTTTAACTACAGGGAACAAAGTGATGGTTATCAGTAGGGAGGTTGGTGGGGGTGTTGGGTTACACAGGTGATGGGGATTAAGGAGTACCCTGGTTGTGATGAGCACTGGGTATTGTACGGAAATGTTGGATCACTATATTATATATCAAAACTAATATTATACTGTATGTTAACTAACTGGAATTTAAATAAAAACTTAATAAAAAAAGAATTTCCATCTCTCTACTTACATTAATGTATTCTTACATGTTTCCTTTTCCACTAAAATCCTCAGCATTACTAATCATAGTATTTGAAAATTCCCGCTTTGATAATGTCAACATTCCTGCCGTATCTGATTCTGGGTCTGACGTTTACTTAAGTCACTTCAAACTGTTTTAATTCTGTTTTACTTTTTTGCCTTTTAGTATTCCTTGTAAATTTTTATTGCAAGGTGAACATAATGTACTGGGTAAAAGAAACTGCAGTAACCTGTCCTTTAGTAATGTGGTGGTAAGGAATAGGAGAGTAGAAGCATTCTATGGTCCTATGATTAGGTCTCAGTCTTTTGGTGTGCCCCTGGACTATGACCTTTACTAGTGCTTTTCAGTGTTTTCTTTCCTGTAGGTTGGACAGGACAGTTACAGGGGGCTGGAGTTGGGTACTTCCCTTCCCGCAGGGAAGTCTGGCTTCAATAAAACTCCAGTAGGTTAGGTTCTGGTGAAACAGTTTCTCCCGAGGGCCCATCTGGTGAAGAAAAACAATGCTCTCACATATTTCAAAATGGTTCCTCTTTCCAGCCCTTCCAGAAGCACAAAGGGATTCTTCTCCAATCTCAGTGAGAACCCGAGAGAACTCCTGGAGTTAAACTTGAAAAAGTGAAGAAGGGTCCTTATAACTGGGTCCATTTAGAGGCATTTAACTCTCATAACTGTTCACACTCAGCCTCTAGCAATTCATCAATTAAGGTTTAAATTTCTTATCCCCACACTCGTTCCCATGGATGTTCCTTTGTGTGGATCTCTGCTCCAGTAAATTGTGATTTTCTGTATCTCCCTGTCTATCTCTCCTATTTTTGGTGTAGACATCTGCCCTATGACCTCACTTCATTAATGGATCTAAGAATTGTTTATCTTTCAGTTTGTTCAGCTCTTTACTCTGCACTGACAACTTTTTTTTTTTTAAAGATTTTATTTATTTATTTGAGAGAGAGAGAGTGAGAGATAGCACGAGAGGGGGGAGGGTCAGAGGGAGAAGCAGACTCCCCACTGAGCGGGGAGCCTGATGCGGGATTTGATCCCGGGACTCCAGGATCATGACCTGAGCCGAAGGCAGTTGCTTAACCGACTGAGCCACCCAGGTGCCCTGCAGTGACAACTTCTAAACTCATTTCCCAGACCAGAAACTAGAGTTCTCTCTTCATTTTATGTTTTTTCATTTTTATGGTATTGCTGTGCTTTCTGTAGTGTCAGTTCTTTCTTCAGCCCCTTGTCATTTGGACTTTATTTCTGAAGTGATTTTTTCTTGTCCTTCAATTTCTTTTCTTAGTTCTTTCAGTTCTTATTTCACATCATCTTATCGTCTTGCCATCTCTTTTCTGGGTTCCTTTTATTTCTGCTCTGTGATACAATTGCTTGATTAAGTTCCAAAATTAATGTTGAAAATGCTGCAATTCTTCTCCACATTGTAATGGCATTTTCCTGGTGTTTTTTTCTTCTTCCACTGACAAAATCTGATACTCCTTTGTTTCTAGTATTACGTATACAATTGAATTTTTTCTTAAGTTTCAATTAGGTGAATTTTTCTGAATCAACTATTAACAGGAGGACTCTCTAAAAGAGGGAAAATGTTAGGATAGCTTTCCCTGTTTTTTTAATCTCAAGGGCATCCTCTTCTTACTAAGTGACAGTTTATTTGTATATGGTGACTTGTGGTGACCAGATTTCCTTTGATTCTCATATCCTTATTTGTTTCACAAGGGTTCCTACCACTGACTCACTGACGCTTCCTTTTTGACTACACTACCAGCCAGTGCCACCAGGGATGAAGTTCCTGAATAATGCTGTTTAAAAAAATTCTATAACATCTGTTCCCTGTATGCTCTCCATACCATTTTTCTCTGCCTCTCTTCCTTGCCCACTTCGTGTTCAGATATGCCCTCAAAAATTCCCCCAGAGGTGTGTCTCATCCTTCCGAGAATAATTATTAATTGATTTGGGAGAGGGGGAAGTGCAGAATATATTTTGCCACCCATGGGTCATTTGGCTTCCTCACCTGGACACCACTGTCACTTTCTACAGTTATTTTGGATTCTATTTGTTTTTCATACATTATTATTCGGTGTATTCTCTATCTCACAATTTTGCTAAAAAAAAAATAAGTTGTGGGTTCTTTATTCATTCTTCTTGTACTGTACAGTTTTAGGAGAAAAGATAGGAGGTATGGGTGTAAGTAGATTCCATAGTGCTACCTGAATCCCAGAGCCCTAAATATTATTTTTAACCATTCACACCAAATACCTCCACGATGGCTCTATCATTGATTCCAAAAGATGACAACAAATGGGGATTTTTAAGAAATACTGATTCTTGGACTTCTCTGCCAGAGATCCTCATGTAATCATTCTGGGATGGAGGCTGATAATATGTTATTATAAAGCCCTCTGTTTCTGATGCATAGCTAATTTAGAACCTACTAATCATGGACTTAAAACCCCTGTTTCAACAAGAAATGTTTTAAGTAAAAGACTTTTTAGGGGAAATCTGTGATTTCCCCTAAAAAATAACTAAGTTATTTTTCCTTTAAAAATATCCTTCTTGGGGCGCCTGGGTGGTTCAGTCAGGTTGAACATCTGCCTTTAGCTCGGGTCATGATCTCTACGTCTGGGACTGAGTCCTGCATTGGGTTCCAGTCCTGTATTGGGCTCGCTGCTCAGTGCGTGTCTGCTTCTCCTTCTCCCTCTGCCCCTCCCCCCAGCTGACGCTCTTTTTCTCTCTCTCAAATAAATAAAATCTTAAAATAAATAAATAAATATAAATAAAAATATCCTTCTTTGCTTTTTACTTCAAGTTAGCTAAAATTATCTTGGGGCTCCTGGGTGGCTCAGTCAGCTGAGCATCTGACTCTTGTTCAGCTCAGGTCATGATCTCAGGGTTGTGAGATCGAGCCTTGTATCAGGCTCTGCACTCAGCAGGGAGTCTGCTTGAGATTCTCTCTCTCTCTCTCTCCCCCTCTGCCCCTCTCCCCACTCACAGGCACTCTCTCTAAAATAAATATTTTTTAAAAATCCTTCTTTGCATTGTAATTCAAGTTAGCTAAAATTATCTGAATTTACATTTAAGGTAAATTTCTTTGGTTCTGTAAGTTGAACTAGCTCCATGTCTTTCTGAGTTTAATAGTTTTGAAAAATTTAATTTTAATGTCATTATGTAAATGTTGTATTCATAATAGGGAAATACAAATAAAGCATCACAGAAATAAATATAAAAATGAACACAAAAAAAAGATCAGGGCCATCGTGTTTGGTTGCGCACTGCAAAAGCAGGTATCAATCAGTTCTCAGTAATTCTAACATGAATACTTATGTCTATGCTGTTCATTGACTACACTATAAAAACTTAACAAGGGCTGTAAATGGATACGTAAATTGTTATTAGCAGTAACCATACTGCAGTCTCATCTCTCAGAAGAAGGTCTTTTATTTCTTTTATACTCCCTAAATAGTTATTACAATGTTCGGGCTATATGGTAAAATAATAAGAATGTAAAGAATAGTTAAGGCAAGCTAATTTTGAAATTAAGTTTTTTGATGTAATGTGTACTACAGGTTGCTTATTCAATTATTATCACTAAATTCAAAATCGAAATCTTTATGTGTATAAACGAGTCAAATGAGTACAAGCAATGGGTTAAACAGTTTATGCATAACGGAGAAATCACATACTACAACTTGTCCCAAAGATCAAAGTAATAAAGGCAAACAAAAAACTGACCCTAGAGCAAGTGTTCTCTTATTATGCATTTTCATAGATACCCATACATTAGGTCATATATGCTATAAAAATCTGACATACTACACATCAAACTTCAAGCAGAAAATATTTCTTAGAAATAAAACTCCAAAGCACTCATCACTGAAGAAGTTCAAGGTATCATTTGAAGGGTATAAAACTTGACTATTTTCAAAGAAGAAAAATTTTAATTCAAGTCTTATAATTATAAATCCAAAATAGAACATACCAATTACTTGTACCCCACATTCTCACCTGTCCAACCGGTATAAGCAGAGCAATCATGTGGGTCGGCTGTCTTCAGCCCCTCCTCCATCTGCTGTAAAAGATCTTTGATTTTGGTCTGGATTCGCCTTGTGAAATTATGAATGAGCTGAGAACCAAAAGAACACAGAAATTTATATTGCATAAGAATAGAGCAATATTATAATAAATACTTAAATAATCTAAGACGTCAGAACGTAAGAGGTAGAAATTATATTACCTGGCCCATTTCGATGCTTCATGGGTGTCTACCTTGATTTCATAAGGTAAGTTTTTAAATGAGATAATGCCCTATATGGACTATAGGCATTGGTAGGATTACAAAAAATAAGTTGCAGAAACCAAAGGAAATAAAAATTTAAAAAAAAAAGATGGATTTGACTACACAAACATGTTAACTTCTGTAAGTTAAAGAATATAAGAAAGATGGCTTAAAAATTAATGACAAGGGGGAAACATCTGCAATATAAAACATTATAAGTAAAAAAAGACCACAACAATACAGAAATAGACCTAAAATTATCAATGTACCTTACAAAAAGAAAAATATGAAATGACAAACATATAAAAAATGTTAAATTACTTAGCAATTAATGAAATGCAAATAAATATAAGTACCACAGTTTGCCTTATCAGATTAACAAATAATAAAAAAATTTAAAAATATTAAGTCCCAAGGCTGCTAAGAGCTAAGGAAACAAGTATTCTTATTCACTGGTAGCCTTTCTCAAGAGAAATTTAGCAGCATTCTTAAATAAGTAGTTGAGAGTGTTCAGATTTTTTTTCTTTTAAGATTTTATTTATTTATTTAGCGAGAGAGGGAACACAAGCAGGGGGAGTGGGAGGGAGAAGCAGGCTTCCCGCCGAGCAGGGAGCCTGATGTGGGGCTAGATCCCAGGACCTTGGGATCATGACCTGAGCCGAAGGCAGACGCTTAATGACTGAGCCATGCAGGTACCCCATTAGTGTTCAGGTTTTTCTGCCTTTGATGATTTCTGAAAAATCTAGCTGAGAGAGAAACTGCTGAGATATATTAAAATCCATGACTATGATCGTGGAATTTTCTATTTAACCCTTTACTATTTTTTGCTTTCATGTATTTTGTAGTTCTGTTACTAGACACAAATTTATGACTGTGCGTCTTACTGAAGGACTGACTTGTTATAAAAATGTCCCTCTATGAGACTATGGAGAAAATGTTTTTGTGTTACCACACAGTTTAGGGCTTTCAGGGCAAATTTTCCTGAAACTTGGGATTCTAGACTAAAAGCAACCCTTAGGAATTAAGTTACAATTGTATACATTGTAAGAAGTCCAGAGAGGTTTACTTAACCCTGGAGGTGTGTGTTTATATTTGACCGGGATGAGGCCTTAAAACAGGGAGACACTGGGCGCCTGAGTGGCTCAGTCGGTTAAGCAACTGCCTTTGGCTCAGGTCATGATCCGGGGGTCCTGGGATGGAGCCCCACATCGGGCTCCCCCTGCTCTGCGGGGAGCCTGCTTCTCCCTCCGCCTCTGCCTGCCACTCCCCCTGCTTGTGCTCTCTCTATCAAATAAATACATAAAATCTTTAAAAAAATTAAAAATAAAACAGGGAGACATTTCTGAGTTGTATAACTGAAGAGTAACGGGCTTATCTTTTTCATAGAGAAATCGATTTACATTCCAAAGACTTAGAGTATGATATTTTTAATGAAACTCTCCCAGAAGGAGAAGGGAAGACAGTTGCCTCTTTTCCATTTGTAAAAAGCAGAGAAAAGTTACTTTTCTCCCTTATTTGCCTACAATACACAGACGTTGTGTATGGAGCATTACTGAGAGAGCTCTATGACTGGGGAGAACAGGAAAATTGGGGCAAGAGCATATAAGATGCCCAGAGCAGAGCGCATGAAAGGGGCACAATTCCTGCAAATGTGTTCTGGACTCAGACACAGGTTAATGAAAAATCAGGTTAATGAAAAATCAAGGATACAGGACATACCCAAAAGATCACAATAATCTTCCACTAACCAAACCCAAAGACATGAAAATGTATGATTTATCCAATAAAGAATTCAAAATAGCTGTCTTAAGGAAACTCAGTGAGCTACAAGGAAATACAGAAAGGGCTCCTGGGTGGCTCAGTCGTTAAGCATCTGCCTTTGGCTCAGGTCATGATCCCAGGGTCCTGGGATCGAGCCCCGCATCGGGCTCCATGCTCTGCGGGAAGCCTGCTTCTCCCTCTCCCGCTCCCTCTGCTTGTGTTCTCTCTCTCTGTCAAATGAATAAATAAAAATCTTCAAAAAATAAAAATAAAAACAAAAAAAGAAAATATAGAAAATTTAATGAAATCAGAAAAAGAACACATGACCAAAATGAGAAATTTAACAAAGAGATGGGAATCATAGACAAGAATCAAAGATAAATTCTAGAGCTGAAGAATTTAATGAAATAGAAAACACAGCAAAGGGTAGACCAAACAGAAGAAAAAATCACTGAGAAGATAGGAACTTCAAAACAACCCAGTCTGAAGACAAAAAAGAAAAAAACAGTAAAAAGATTTAAGAAGATCTACAGGACACCTTCAAAACAAAACAACAATATCTGCATCAGTTCCACAAAGGGGGCAAAACCTTATTTAAAGAAATGATAGCAGAGAACTTCCCAAACCTCTTAAAAGATCTGGACATAATAAATAGATCACCCCATTATTTTAATCTGAAATGTCCCTGTCTAAGACACACTATAATAAAACTAGCAAAAATCAAACTGTAGGAGTGCTGACAACACTGACTCGATCTTTGGCCCTCCATCTTGTTCTTCATGTTCACTTGATGACCTCTGTTGAAGCTCCATGTTCTGGGCCCTGGAAGATTAACATACATACCTTAGACATGCCCATCAAGGCCAGGATCGGGGGAGGCTTGCTTTGACCTCCCATGAATCTGTTAGAGATAACACAGTCTCACCCCTTCCTGATGCACAGGTGGTGCCATAAGATGTAATTAAAGATTAACTGCCAATTAGATACAGGCAAGCCCTTTGAAATGCAGGCAAACCCTCCGTGATCTCACTACAATGCCCTTCTGTGTGTCCCCTCCCTCTCTAAAATCTCTGGACTAATGTCTGGGTCATTCTCCACCCGATCCCCCATCAGTAAGTTCCCCTGAATAAAACACTGTAAACTGTATGAAGTCGCCTGCTTTGCTTCCCAGTCTCAAAGTCCCTTCTCCACTTGGGGGATGATGTAGGAAAGACGTCAGGGTTCAAAGCCGACGGCCAAGAAAGAATTCTTGAGACATCTTTGCTGTAAAAAGGTGATTTTGTTAAAGCCGGGGACAGGACCTATGGGCAGAAAGAGCTGCAAAGAGGTCGTGAGGGATGGCGATTATATACCCACAAGTTGGGAGGAGGTTTAGGGATAGTGTAAGTCTCTAAGGAATTTTGAAAACAAGGTTTTCAGGACCTTTAAGGGACTTAGCCATTGTTGGGAAAAGGTCATTTATTACCGTTTAATAAAATCTTAGTCCTGAGACCCTTCAGATGGGTCATATGCTTGGGAGATGATTGCCAACACATATCTTGCAGGGTTTAGAGAGAAAGGAAAATTTCTGAAGGAATTTTTATATGTTAAAGCAGACTTATGGGGGGGAGGGGGTTGGGCTAAGTGGGCCTTCTGCCCTGAGCAAGGTGTTGACATTGAGGCAGTGGAGTCCCTGGAGAAATTGTCACTCTGCCTGTTTCAAGGACTTGTCCATGGGCTGTGAGTAATAAGGAAATTTAATAATTTCTTTTCTTTTCTTCTGTCTCTGTTTCCCACATCAGGGATACTTTACTGTCCTTCTCCTACCTTCTAACACAACACAAAGAGAGAAACCTAAAGATATCAAGAGAAAAGATTATAGATAACCTACAAAGGAACCTCCGATGGGGTTTCTCAGCAGAAATCTTACAGTCTAAGAGAGACTAGGATCCTATATTCAAAGTGCTGGAATTCTGAGACATGATTACAGGGCACAGGTTTATCTACTTTTGGCTTCTTATTACCAAGGAACTAAAGATATCTGGGTCCATTGGTAAACAGGTTTGCCACACTGAAAAATCTACTATGAGGAAGAATATACTTCTAGAATTGTGAAATGTATTCATAAAATATAACCAATTCACAGAATGCTTGTGGAACAGATAATCCGTAATTGTTTACTTCTTAGTTTTCACTAGAAATTAAGGTCCCTAAGGGTTAAGAATTCTAAACAATACATGTCATTAAAACTGATAGAAATAACAAGACTAAAAGGAAACAACTGTTATTAAAAGTCTAAGAAAAAGTACAATTGTTTTGGATAAGGAAAGATAAGAAGAACATATTTTTTGTTAAAGAAAAAAAGTGTAAAGGCGGAGCAAGATGGCGGAGGAGTAGGAGACCTAGATTTCGTCTGGTCTCAGGAATTCAGCTGAATAGGGATCAAACCATTCTGAACACCTACGAACTCAACAGGAGATCGAAGAGGAGAGTAGCAACAACTCTCTGAACAGAGCAGCGACCCCTTTCTGGAAGGTAGGACGTGCGGAGAAGTGAATCCGAGGCGATATTCGGGAGGATAGACGGCGGGGGAGGGGCCTCCGTCGGCCGCTTCTGGCAAGTGCTAGAGCCGCGGAGCACAAAATCGGACCTTTTAGAAGTTGGCTCCGCTGAGGGACGTCGCTGCAGTGGCTAAGCGGGGGATGGAATCCTCCCGGGACAGTGTGGTCTCAGGACCCTCGAGGTCACAGAAAGACGGGGGGTGCCTGAGTGCGGCAGAGCTCCCAGGGATCGGAGCGGGGAAGCCGGCTGCAGAGACGGAGCCGAGGCGCGGGCTCTCAGCTCGGGGCGGCCATAAACTGTGATCCGCGGCCCAGTCGGGCCACTGCTGCACCAGCAGGGACCCAACAAGCGGCAGAGCCGGGGAGACTCCCCTTCCCCCCCCCCCCCCCCCCCCCC